>NC_034187.2:74195970-74243470 GCF_002021735.2 Oncorhynchus kisutch
GAGTCTGGAAGGAACGTTTACAGTCTAACCAGACACCTTGGTATTTGTAGTTTACAGTCTAACCAGACACCTTGGTATCTGTAGTTTACAGTCTAACCAGACAACTTGGTATTTGTACTTTACAGTCTAACCAGACAACTTGGTATTTGTAGTTTACAGTCTAACCAGACACCTTGGTATTTGTAGTTTTCTTCCGTTTGGTTTCTTGTGAATCCTAGCCTGATGACTCACGCTAAATTCTTCCGCTGCTCTGTCATTCACTACATACTTTAGTCTGAGACTGCCATCATTGAAGTCGCCTGTGGTGACGAGGGGCACGAGGGGCGTTTTACAAAACAAAGTCTTCAGCGATTGGATCGTGTCTAACCAATCAGAGTACCAGAGCCAATGACACATGTGCTGTATCTGGCCCTACCCATCAGTTTCTGGACCAATCAGACATCCCTGCATGTGGTCGCATTCAGTGAAGGGTCTGGGAGGTACTCAGATCCAGACTCATTGCAGAGAAGAAAGTAACATCTGTGTGTGTGTGGCGTAGAGTTTGGCTGGAGCAAGATGTCTGGGTAGCCAGGCAAAGTGAATACGCCCTGGTTTAGACAGTGCTGATTTGAGAATACCCCTGAGAGAGGTGGAGAGGAGTCCAGTTGGGAAAAATCTGAGAGATTAGTGCACACCTAGCAAGAAGCTGTTGTTCAGCAGTGTTTTTGGGATGATAGAGTTTTGTCATGAATGTCCTGATCAGGTCAGGTTACAGGAGACCACAACCCTACAGATCATCTCTCAACCCCAACAGAGGAGGAGAGATCTAGGGGTCTGAAGATGTGTGTGTGGGGGGGGGGGGGGGGTTATGGCCCCTCACGCCCCTGGTAAATCTTAGGCCACAGACAAATTCCTTTGTCCTGTTACTATGGACAACCAGCCTCAGAACATTAAACATGAACTAAGGGGACTTTGGAACAATGGTTTTCGTCAGCCACAATGGTGGTCATGACGATACATAGAATATGAAAATGTATGTCATTTTTGTTCTGTTATTAAAGCTTAATAGATGACGTTATTACAAAACATTGTAATGTGAAGGGTTTTCCTAGTATATGTTTGATGTTTATACATTGTACGTTGTGTGGAAATATCCAAATCAAAGAGAATGTTTTGGGGAAGATGAAATGTTAAGTTAGTTGTCTAAAATTGCATTTGAGTCAAATCTGGACCTCATTAACTTGGTACGCCCAGAGAATTGCCCTAAAGGCGGCTACGCCCACTTCTATAGAATTTACAGCAGGACTACGTGACCCCAGCTGCAGCGAGGTCTAAAAAAGTCAACGAACCCAGAACGCAACGCAAGTTTGAGGACAAATAAATCCTTTTCTACCCAAGCTACGGATGAGTAGCTGTGTCTAAGCGGGTGAATTCAAGTCGAACCACCTAGCCTCCATCTCCCATCGAATCGTGGTATCTAAACGGTTTCATTCCTATGCTGTGAGCTCTGAGCTACAGAGCTGTCTGTCCTCAGAAGACCCCTTCCAGAGAAAAGGGTGAGGGAACAGACTCCTAGGCCAAAAAGGACACGGACACCGGGAGGACGAGCAGGGAGGTGCACAGGAGAAATGCGTCATCGAACAGGGTAACGGTCCACGCAGAGAATCCTCGGAGATCATCCCCACGTAATTACATCATTATATTCTGACCAATAAGAGCGGCAGTTTGGGGCAAGGCTAGGGTTAGAATAGCATAGCTGACAAATTCACCCAAATGTATATTTCTCTTGTGTACTTTCTTTTTTCTCTCTCTTTTGAAATTCCCATTGTGGGTAACACGCACTATAGTGTGTTGGCCCGTTATAAAGTGTTCTAATCAATAGCCTATAATGTGTTTTGTCTATGTGTATCTTTTATCATCATTTTAGCTTTTAGTAAATAAATATTCGACTAAGATTGGTGTGGTACCAGTTCATTGCTGAGACCCGGGTCCATGCAGATTCACGGGCTATACGACGTTCAGAACGAGATTGTTAGAGGCAACTGGTTAATTAGCAGCTGTTGTAAAATCGATATCCTGACTTTCTTTGAGTTAATTTGGGAAATAGAAACTCAATAAAAACTAGTTTTCCCATGGTACCCCAGGCTAATGAGTTAATAATTGCTTGATTCAGTTAATCACGCAATTAGAAACTTTAATAATTCGATGAACAACAGTCGTCACATTACCTAATACACCGTCACGACAGTTTGCTAAACAAATACCCACTGGATTGACGAAAATAATCATGATATCATTGTCAGGTAAGCATAGGCTACTTTATAGTTAACATTTAATTGAGAGATTCATCGCTAACGTCTCCTGCACATACACAGACATGGGCATTCTCGTTGCCTCTTCAGAAATTTGCAGGAATTACGAATCACTGATGCATTCTGTTCATGTATTATGATAATCTTGGAGCGACTTAATTTATTTTTAATACTTTTAGTTGATTCCCTACTAAGGTCAATACATTTTTGTTTATTGTTGAATTCCATTTTATGGATTCCGTGAGGGCCTTAATTATCATATTTGGACCTGCGTGAGGCTCTCAACTACCAATTGTTCCTGCAGTGATGATTCACCATCTTCATCTAATGTTTTCATAATTTATCTGCAGATCATCTCCAAAAACCCTAGGCCTACCAGTAGCCTATGCAAATTAGGGAGCCAAATGAACAGCTCTCTCACTGATACGATTCGGGAGGCTACCCTGACTGATGAGACAAGAGTTCTCACTTTAGTGTCACTGTCTGACAAGACCCAACATCCTAGGAAAGGAAACATAGGAAATCCTTTGGTTGACTTGTCCGGATGTGATGCCATGGACATATAACCATGTTGCATGATTTATAAATGAAAAGAGGTACAGGAGATCGACTTTATTCAGTCAGTTCCACACCTTTTAATAAACTAGTGAATAGTTGCTGTTCAGTTGTCAATCAACGCACACTAAATAGCCTATGCGCCACGACTCCGCATATGTGAAACTTGTGAAAGAAAATCACTGAATGTGTCAGAAAACAATAATTAGGCTAAGTAGTGGATTTTGACTCGTTGTTCACTTACATTGGATGTGCAAATTCACGAGGATCATGTTTACTCCTCTGTGTAAAGAAATTTGACCTCAACCAGAGATCGGTAGGCTAGTGAGGAGGCTGTGCGGGTGAGGGGGGGAGGGTGTGAGGGTGAGGGGAGGAGGGTGTGGGGAGGAGGCTGTGTGGGTGAGTGGAGGAGGGTGTGAGGAGGAGGCTGTGTGGGTAAGAAGAGGAGGGTGTGAGGAGGAGGCTGTGTGGGTGAGGAGAGGAGGGTGTGAGGGTGAGGGGTGGATGGTGTGGGGAGGAGGCTGTGTGGGTAAGAAGAGGAGGGTGTGAGGAGGAGGCTGTGTGGGTAAGAAGAGGAGGGTGTGAGGAGGAGGCTCTGCGGGTGAGGAGAGGAGGGTGTGTGGGTGAGTGGAGAAGGGTGTGAGGAGGAGGCTGTGTGGGTAAGAAGAGGAGGGTGTGAGGAGGAGGCTCTGCGGGTGAGGAGAGGAGGGTGTGAGGGTGAGTGGAGGAGGGTGTGAGGAGGAGGCTGTGTGGGTAAGAAGAGGAGGGTGTGAGGAGGAGGCTCTGCGGGTGAGGAGAGGAGGGTGTGAGGGTGGAAAGTGTGTCTGACAGGATCTCTTTTCCCACAGACGCATGATATGTAGTTGTTTATGTCTCGTGTCAACCATTGCCAAAGGAAACAAAAGTAATTCTGTGTTTAAACCCGCATCCGAACCTGATAGGTGAGAATTGTCTGTTAATTGAATGATTAGAATATTCCGCCCTGAAACATATAATTGTATGGAATTGATTAGAATGTATGAAATCATAATCAATAAATGTGTAGTCCTAGTCAGAATTAGGGGAAAACAATATGTCTTTATGGTATTTTAAACACAGACTGTCTGAGCTTGGTGCCGACCTGACTAGAGATTTGGGAGAGAACGGGGAGTACGTCTCAAGGACAAAGTCGCTATCTCTGTCGGCTGGGAAGTGAGACAGACAGTGTCTGCGTAGCAGGACATGTGTGTGCGTATGTTTGTGTGTATGTGTGTGCGTATGGTTGTGTGAATGTGTATGTGTGGGCGTATGGTTGTGTGAATGTGTATGTGTGTGCGTATGGTTGTGTGAATGTGTATGTGTGTGCATATGTTTGTGTGAATGTGTATGTGTGTGCGTATGGTTGTGTGTATGTGTGGGCATGAGAAGTCAGTATAAAATGAATTGATTTGTTTTCTTGACTTCAGAACGTTCTGTGAATAAACCTTTTTGACCATTTAGCTGGGTCTGTTTCATTTGACCAGGATCTTACAAATTCTGTTTTGCAGACTGAGAGTAATATAATTTAATTGGGTGATGTACCTGGAGAACATAAATCTGCTATCAGAACCACAATGTCCCTCAACGGGGAGAAATGGAAACAATCCGTTTCATAATTCCATTATTGACAGAGAGTTGTCTCTGTCTCCATCCTCTCTGAATCACTGAAGATCTTCTCCAGTCGGAAGCAGAGGAGAAACTTAGATCATGTTTGTATTTGCATCAGCAAAATGTGCCAGGTGATTTCTGTGTCTGCATTATAGGCCAGACACCAGTATGCCTTGGGACTCCTATCTGCAGGCTGTACCGACAAACACACACACATTCACACACAAACTCTCCAGACACTGAGTGAGGACCAGACATCTGAATGGAACCAGAGACAGACATTCCTAACTCCTCTTCCTCCTTTGTGTGTGTGTGTGTGTGTGTGTGTGTGTGTGTGTGTGTGTGTGTGCATTTGTGTATGCATGCGTGAGTGCGTTGTTTGTGACTGAGTGACTGTGTAGGCCTACACCATATGGAGTTTACAGTATGTATTTACTGCGTTGTAAGCACTGTCTGCATATCATACTGCCAAATTGTTTTTGCTGAAGCTGGCTGAAATGATTACAGTTAACTCTGCCTGCTCTTTCTCTCTCTCTGCCTCTCTCTCTCACACACACACACACACACACGCACGCACGCACGCACGCACGCACGCACGCACGCATGCACACGCACAAACAAACAAACAGATACACACACAAGCACACACCCACACACACAGGTGTCCCCATCTGGATGTGGCTGGTACTCTAATGGCCCAGATTGAATCCAGGCATGGGACTGATTTGGGGCAGTGGGGGTTGCAGACACTTTTGAATAATCATAAGCAACTCATTTTGTAATCTCAACCCAACCTCACACATTCACCCAGTCTATCACCACACTGATTTCTCTCCTCTAACCTCCTTCCCTCCATCAACACTCCTCTCCATTTCACTCCTCTAACCTCATTCCTCTGTCAACTCTCCTCTCCATTTCTCTCCTCTAACCTCATTCCTCCATCAACTCTCCTCTCCATTTCTCTCCTCTAACCTCCCTCCTCCATCAACACTCCTCTCCATGTCTCTTAGCAATCCATCTCCCCCTCTCTCTCTCTGTCTCAATTCCATTCAATTCAATTGAAAGGGCTTTATTGGCATAGGAAAAATATGTTTACATTGCCAAAGCAAGAGAAATATACAGGAAATTAACAGGGGAAATAAACAATCAGAAATTAACAGTAAACATTACACTCACAAAACATATAAAAGATCATACATAACAAATGTAATATTATTGGCTATTTACAGTGTTGTAACAATGTGCAAATAGTTGAAGTATGAAAGGGAAAATAAACAAACAGATAAATATAGGTTGTATTTACAATTTTCTCTTTCTTATTTCTCTCTCTCTCTCTCTCTCTCTAATTGCTCCCATGCAACCACCCATAGATCATCACACTCTATCTGACAGCTGCATGAGAGTCCCCACAGGGAAGGAGAGATGGAGGAAGAGAGAAGGAGAGAGGGAGGGAAAGAGAGGGAGGAGGGAGGAAGATGGGAGGAAGGTAGGCGGGGATAAGAAAAGGGAAGGGGGAGAGGGAGCTGGAGAGAGGGACATAGGAGGGAAGAGGGAGAGGGAGGAAGGGAGAGGGAAGAGGTCGGTGGAGAGAGGGAGGGAAAGAGAGGGAGGAGGGAGGAAGAGGGGAGGAAGGTAGGCGGGGATAAGAAAAGGGAAGGGGGAGAGGGAGCTGGAGAGAGGGACATAGGAGGGAAGAGGGAGAGGGAGGAAGGGAGAGGGAAGAGGTCGGTGGAGAGAGGGAGGCATTGCACATGGTGATCTTAGGCTTGTGTGCAGCTGCTCGGCCATGGAAACCCATTTCATGAACCTCCCTACGAACAGTTCTTGTGCTGACGCTTCCAGAGGCAGTTTGGAACTCGGTAGTGTGTTGCAACCGAAGACAGACCATTTTTATTTGCCACGTGCTTCAGCACTCGGCTGTCCAATTTTGTAAGCTTGTGTGGCCTGCCACTTTGTGGCTGAGCAGTTGTTGCTCCTAGACATTTCCACTTCACAATAACAGCACTTACAGTTGACCGGGCAGGACAGAATTTTGACGAACTGAGATGTTGAAAGTTACTGAGCTCTTCAGTAAGGCCATTCTACTGCCAATGTTTTTCTCTGAAGATTGCATGGCTGTGTGCTCTATTTTATACACCTGTCAGCAATGGGTGTGGCTGAAATAGCCGAATCCACTCATTTGTATGGGTGTCCACATACTTTTGTATAGATATTGTATGTCCATTAATGTTACTTACATTTCACATGTATCATACATATGATCAAAGCTGCAGGCTAAGTTAAATCTAGACTTGGTTTCCTCTATCGTAATCACTCCTATTTCACCCCAGCTGCCAAACTAACCCTGAATCAGATGACCATCCTACCCATGTTAGATTACGGAGACATAATTTATAGATCGGCAGATGTTCTTTACCATTCGGCCATCAGATTTGCCACCAATGCTCCTTATAGGACACATCACTGCACACTATACTCCTCTGTAAACTGTTCATCTCTGTATACCCGTCGCAAGACTCACTGGTTGATGCTTATTTATAAAACCCTCTTAGGCCTCCCCCCATCTGAGATATCTACTGCAGCCCTCATCCTCCACATACAACACCCGTTCTGCCAGTCACATTCTGTTAAAGGTTCCCAAAGCACACAGATCCCTGGTTCACTAGTCTTTTCAGTTCGCTAAAGTGGCATTATTTAAAGTGAGCTGCAACAAACCCTCAAACTGGACAGTTTTATCTAAATCTCTTCATTCAAAAGACTCAGTCATGGACACTCTCACTGACAGTTGTGGCTGCTTTGTGTGATGTATTGTTGTCTCTACCTTCTTGACCTTTGTGCTGATGACTGTGTCCAATAATATTTTTGACCATGTTTTTGTGTTGCTACCATGTTGTGTTGCTACCATGTTGTTGTCATGTTGTGTTGCTACCATGCTTTGTTGTCATGTTTTGCTGCCTTGTTATGTTGTTGTCTTAGGTTTCTTTTTATGTAGTGTTGGGTCTCTCCTGTTGTGATGTGTGTTTTATCCTATATTTATATTGTATTTTAAAAAATAAAATGTATTTATCCCAAGCCCCTGTCCCTGCAGGCCTTTTGCCTTTTGGTAGGCCGTCATTGTAAATAAGAATTTGTTCTTAACTGACTTGCCTAGTTAAATAAAGGTTAAATAAAATTTAAATAAAAACACATTTTGAATTTTCTCACTACACACAAATACAAGACTTTCTGCATCTCACTGGTAGAAACGGTCCAGCGACAAATCAAATCAAATCAAATTACATTTTGTTGGTCACATACACATGGTTAGCAGATGCTAATGCGAGTGTAGTGAAATGCTTGTGCTTCTAGTCTGACAGTGCAGCAATATCTAACAAGTAATCTAACAAATTCACAGCGACTACCTTATACACACAATGTAAGGGGATGGAATAAGAATATGAACATATATGGCTGACCGTGCGGCATAGGCAATATGTTATTTTACCAGGTACGTTGACTGAGAACACATTCTCATTGACAGCAACGACCTGGGGAATAGTTACAGGGGAGAGGAGGGGGATGAATGAGCCAATTGTAAGCTGGGGATGATTAGGTGACTGTGATGGTCTGAGGGACAGCTAGATGGTGCAAAATACAGTATATACATATGAGATGAGTAATGTAGGACATGTAAACATTATTAAAGTGGCATTATTTAAAGTGACTAGTGATACCATTATTAAATCAATTTATTAAAGTGGCCAGTGATTTGAGTCTGTATGTTGGCAGCAGCCTTTCTATGTTAGTGATGGCTGTTTACCAGCCTTATGGCCTTGAGATAAAAGCTGTTTTTCCAGTCTCTCGGTCCCAGCTTTGATGCACCTGTACTGACCTCGCCTTCTGGATGGTAGCGGGGTGAACAGGCAGTGGCTCAGGTGGTTGTTGTCCTTGATGATCTTTATGGCCTTCCTGTGACAACGGGTGCTGTAGGTGTCCTGGAGGTGTCCCGGCCATGTGTTGTGCAGACCGCACCATCCTCTGGAGAGCCTTGCTGTTGAGGGCGGTGCAGTTGCCGTACCAGGTGGTGATACAGCCCGACAGGATGGTCTCGATTATGCATCTGTAGGAGTTTATGAGGGTTTTAGGTGCCAAGTCAAATTTCTTCAGCCTCCTGAGGTTGAAGAGACGCTGGAACTTAAAACGTTCCACCTTCTACCCTACTGTTCCATCGATGTGGATAGGGGGGTGCTCCCTCTGCTGTTTGTGGATAGGGGGGTGCTCCCTTGCTTTGAATGCTGGGTATTGTTGTTGTAAACCACAATACCCACCATTCATAGCGATTTCAGGACTGCCCTGTGGAGGTGAGAAATAACAGAATGTCTGTCTTTGTAACCATCACTTTCAGCCAGAGGATTTTTAAATGGAACTGAAGTTTTAACTGATGGGGTTGTCATGTCATTGAATGTTGAAAAGTGATGCTATTCTATTGATTTTCCACTTCACTTCAAAGAGGGAGCTATCCGATCAGCCAACATCAGCACAGCAGAAAAGAAGTCAAGTTGAGGTAGCTAATGTTACCTAGCTAGATAGCGAACTCCATCAAATCAAACACAATGCAAATAGTCCGGGTAGCCATTTGATTACCTGTTCAGGAATCTTATGGCTTGGGGGTAAAAAAAAAATGTTGAGAAGCCTTTTTGTCCTAGACTTGGCACTCCGGTACCGCTTGTCATGCGGTAGTAGAGAGAACCGTATGACTGGGGTGGCTGGGGTCTTTGACAATTTTTAGGGTATTCCTCTGACATCGCCTGGTATAGAGGTGCTGGATGGCAGGCAGCTTAGCCCCAGTGATGTACCGGGCCGTACATACTACCCTCTGTAGTGCCTTGTGGTCAGAGGCTGAGCAATTGCCGTACCCGGCAGTGATGCAACCAGGCGGGATGCTCTCGATGTTGCAGCTGTAGAACCTTTTGAGGATCTCAAGACCCATGCCAAATCTTTTCAGTTTCGTGAGGGGGAATAGGCTTTGTCATGCCCTCTTCACGACTGTCTTGGTATGTTTGGATCATTCTAGTTTGTTGTTGATGTGGACACCAAGGAACTTGAAGCTCTCAACCTGCTCCACTACAGCCCCGTGGATGAGAATGGGGGCATGCTCGGTCCTCTTTTCCTGTAGTCCATAATCATCTCCTTAGTCTTGGTTACGTTGAAGGATAGATTGTTATTCAGGCACCACCCGGGCAGGTCTCTGACCTCCTCCCCATAGGCTGTCTCGTCGTTGTTGGTGATCAGGCCTACCACTTGTGTCGTCTGCAAACTTGGTGTTGGAGTCGTGCCTGGCCATGCAGTCATGGGTGAACAGGGAGTACAGCAGGGGACTGAGCACACACTCCTGGGGAGCTCCAGTGTAGAGGATCAGTGTGGCAGATGTGTTGCTACCTACCCTCACCATGCTAGCTTCGTTAGGTTACATTATCCAACCGTTAGCTAACTAACTACCACAGAGGCTAATGTGACTGTTCTATTTAGAGTCCGATCTTGTCAAAATCTGCAAAGGCATCAAAATCAAGCTTAGCACCAGGAACTAGTGTAAGTAACTCTAAAATTGTGCTAAAATCTACTAAATCTTTCCATGACGAGCAAATAAATATACTGAAGCTAGGCATAAACATGGTCCATGTCTTGTCACAGTGGGTGTGTTTACAAGTAGGCTACTGTAGCTCTCTGTATTGGTTGTTTATGCATGGCTTGAAATCTAAATTGGAGATGGTGTGGGTGACTGGTGATTGTTGGGGGAGGGTATTGTGTGTGAAGGTTAGTCGTACAGAGCCTGTAGACCCATTGGATGGAAGCTTTCAGCCTGGATTAAGCCGACACTCCACATCATCTGACTGTGAAACAATCCAGTAAGCAAAAAGGTATTTAAAAAAAGCACAATGCCCTCTCATGAAAACAGAAACTAAATCACCAATACACTATACTGTCAAGACAAGAGCTCCTCCAACTTTTCCCACCCTTGCAGTCAGTTCATTGGCATGGGGGAGAGGGGCTGTTAGTATACTCTTCTAGCCTATTCCCTCCATTGTTGGCAATGCAGAGGTTAAGAATCCGTGTCAACTAAAGTCTTCTAGAAAGCTCTGGAACATGCTAAACTCTTGTCTACGATACATAAAATATTAAACAAGAATGGTGTTCATGGGAGGACACTTATGTACACCTCTATGAAGAGGGAACGCAACACCCTGCTACAACTCAACATGAAGAGAAAGAGGTATGGACTGTAGGTGTGAGTAAGGATGACAAAAGGCAGAGAATTTAACATTTACTATGAATTTATTCCTTCACACAGTAATATGGGGGAAAGGGGCTGGACAGAACCAAAGCTAAGAAAGTAAATCTCAAAGCCCCTTCTATCTTACCTACCAAACCACTACTTACCCAATTTAGCACCACCTGGTGCCCTAACCAAAATACAAGGGGTGGTCCGCCCAGGTCTTACCTAGACAGTGAATATACTAAGCACTCCCTAGGTGCCTTCTTCCTTACCCCCTGGGAACAAATTAAAAAGAATATTAACAATTTCACAAACACACTGAGAAATACATGTCATCAAATAGGCTCTGACTGAGCAACAAATTCACACAGAACATAGCAAAGTTGCTCCCATCTTGACCAGAAGGATGGATGGAGACCAGAAGGATGGAGTGCTGCATCAGATGACCTGGCCTCTAAAATCACCCGACCTCAGCCCAATTGAGATGCTTTGGGATTAGTTGGACCGCAGAGTGAAGGAAAAGCAGCCAACAAGTGCTCAGCATATGTGGGAACTCCTTCAAGACTGTTGGAAAAGCATTTCTCATGAAGCTGGCTGAGAGAATGCCAAGAGTGTGCAAAGATGTCATCAAGGCAAAGTGTGACTACTTTGAAGAATCTCAAATATAAAATATATTTTGATTTGTTTAACACTGTTTTTGGTTACTACATGATTCCATATATGTAATTTCATAGTTTTGATGTCTTCACTATTATTCAATAATGTAGAAAATAGTAAAAATAAAGAAAACCCCTTGAAAGAGTACGTGTGTCTAAAATCTTGGACTGGTACTGTAAGTTTTTTCAACAATAGGTTATGGTCAATAATATCAAAGACTGCACTGAAATCTAAAAGTACAGCTTTCACAATATCTTTCTTCTTAATTTATTTCAACCAATCATCAGTAATTTGTATCATACAGTACATCTTGTGCAGTACATCTTGTGCAGTACATCTTGTATACCCTTCTCTGTAAGCATGCGGAAAGTCTGTTGTTAATTTGTTTACAGAGAAATAGCATTGTGTTTGGTCAAACAGTATTTTTTCCAACAGTTTGCTAAGAGCTGGCAGCAAGCTGATAGGTCAGCTGTTAGAACCAGTAAAGGCAACTTTATCAGTCTTGGGTAGCAGAATGGAGCGGCAGGGTAGCCTAGTGGTTAGAGTCTCGGACTAGTAACCAGAAGGTTGCAAGTTCAAATCCCCGAGCTGACAAGGTACAAATCAGTCATTCTGCTCCTGAACATGCAGTTAACCCACTGTTCCTAGGCCGTCATTGAAAATAAGAATTTGTTCTTAACTGACTTTCCTAGTTAAATAAAGCTAAAAGATTTTGGTTTCCCTCCAGGCTCAGATTAAAGGTATGACAGATAGGAGTGGCTATATAGGCAGCGACCATCCTCAGTAGCTCTCCATTGTTGTCAGGAGGTTTGGCATTTTTGATCGATAAGAATAATTTTTCCACCTCTCCCACACTAACTTTACAAAACTCTAACTTACAATGCTTTTCTTTCATTATTTATATGCATGAATACGATGACTCACAGCTTGTTGTTGGCATTTCCTGCATATGTTTGCCCACTTTGCAAATGAGGTTATCATTAAAATAATTGGCAACATCAAATGGTTTTGTGTTGAATAAGCCATCTGATTCGATAAAATATGGAGTTGAATTTGTTTTCTGTCCATATTTTTTATTAAAGTACTCCAAAGTTTTCTATCATTCTTTATATCAGTGGTCACCAACTGGTCATCGCGATTGAATCAAATCAAACTAACTATGTTTAATTGTTACTCAGTTAAATTAATCATGTAACAATTAACTCATTCGGAATTTGGGGCAACAGGGGAAAGTTGTTTAACTAGTTACTATCTCCCAACTTAAACTCTAAAGCTATATAGATATCTCTTACATCAATAACAGTCACTTATTAATCATTACCTCATCAGTCTCATTCTGAATGTCGCATAATCATTGGATTCGCAAGAACCCTAGCCCTTCTGAATATTCAGTACTACACAAATTGATTTAATAATGTATTTATTAACTAAATAATAACACAGGATACACCTACACACTTACATGAGATAAAAGTCCCTAGTGGACTGACAAGATATGACGGCTTGTTACACAGGGAGAAAGAGGAGAGACAACACTTGGATACATTTGGAACCTACGCTCAAAGGAATAGTAATACTTTGCACATGAACCACCGCTCATTCTTCACTCGTGTTGAGAGTTTCAGAGTTTCTAACCATTTTGTAATGTGTAGCCACCGCTCCACGCTGTCTGGTCTTGTAGTTTTAACCATTTGTGACATCCCTGCTTACACATTCCGTCTGCTTGGTGTTGTAGTGGTCTCCAGGTTGATTATTCAGGTTCAATGCCTGTGCTCACTTGGGTGTGTTTACTGACTAGGCACAAGTTTATATGAACAATAATTGTCTCATTTAGAAGGCTAAAATCACAAAAGTATTCTCATATTTAATCATACATTTTATACAACACTTAAATGTAAAGGTGATACATAGAATGCGTACACTTTCAGAGTTACAGTTACTTCATTATGCCATCCTTAATGACATCACAAAATAATAAAAAATATGACACGATTATTCTTTAGATCCCCATGGACCATTCTTAACATTCCTATGTTATGAATATTGTTCCAAAGTTCATTCTCTTGGAGAAAAACGTTTTGCTGGCAAGAGTCTCTTGAACAAAGAGGTTTCAGTCTTCCCATACTATAGTGCCAGGGGGATAGTTTCTGTGGGAGATAGGGGGGTTCAATGCATTCCTAGTTCATCACCAAACATTTCTGTAGAAACGACAATGATAAAGGCGGTAGGTGCACTTGATTCAGAAGCCCTGCGCACCATGTAATTAGTCTGAAAAGTCTGAAAAGACTAACTTTGCATACCTGATGGACTGGGAGATCTGTGGCTAAATCGAGTGTGCCTACTGTGCTGGTGAATTGGATAGCTCAAATCACCTTGCCTACAGCTTCCACGACCCCGGCCACAGCAAGGATTGATACTAGCCTACGTGAGATTTCATAATATTTAAAACCACGTCCAGAGACTGTCAAAGAATACAGCAAAGAGCTGCTGTTTTTGTGAGTGAGTTTATTCCTAAGTTTTTATTCAGCACTGTCAACACTGTTTAGTCAACACTATTACAAAACATAAAAAGTGTTTATAAAAAGTGTTTTCCCTGCAGCTGCAATGAATGAGTAGGCAAGTAGGCTTATTATTAACAATTAATGAGAAGGAAAGTAGGCCTATTATTAACAATGAATGAGTAGGCAAGTAGGCCTATTATTAACAATGAATGAGTAGGCAAGTAGGCCTATTATTAACAATGAATGAGTAGGCAAGTAGGCCTATTATTAACAATGAATGAGTAGGCAAGTAGGCCTATTATTAACAGCACGTCATGTCTACTTTAATATCAAGGAATATTTCACTTTCTCTGGTCATAGGAATGACATGAATTTGTGTGTGAGACAGATGCGGTTCATCTCGAGTTTCACCATCAGGTAGAAAACGGTGTCCCCTCTCTCTGGTCAGTCTCACCAGAGGAAAGGAAAGAGAGAGCAGGACCGTGAGACTGTGCTGCTCTCTCCCTCCCCCTGCTGACACTAATCCCGTGTTCAAAACATCTGGGAACTTGGAACTCGGAAATCTCAGACTTCCGAGTTTGATGCGTTCAAGACAACTGGGTACTCGGGGAAAAAACGAGATCTGACTGGGAAAAACATTTTTGAACAGTCTTCCAATTCGGAATTCCAAGCATCTTTCTAGAGCTCCGACTTTCAGACCTGAAGATCACTGACGTCGAACTATTTTCCCCCCAGAGTTCCCAGTTGTCTTGAACGCAGAATGACCATCAGATTTCTAATTATTTCAATTTATACTCACTTGTGCCTCGCAAATGCTACACCAACTGATCTATTTTGTTATCAAAGCTTGAGTTTTGAAATATGATATTGTCTGAGAAGAACAATATAGGCAGGCCATGCATATTGCCAATATACTGCACAAACCTCTTTCCGACAGAATTGTTTTTATTAGGTTAATGATACATTTTTAAAGAAATTCTGAGCGGTAGATCCGGTTAGCTTTTTGACTGCAAAGGGGATCTTGACTCTGGTGACCAGAGCTTAATATAATTGATATTGGCTTCATAATAAAGGGGCTTCTTCTTTTTGTTGAGTTTAGTCACATTATTTTTCAATTTGCTGTAAGTCAGCCTGTCAAATGTGTAGCCAGACTTATTAGCCACTCCTTTCACCCCATCTCTTTCAACAATACAAGTGCAGCGTCTGGATGCTCCGGTTACAGTGAGAAGCTTCCTCTTGAGCAGATAGATTGATGAAAACCAGTCAATATTCAGGTCCCTAAGAAAGTAGACCTCTCTGTTTACATCACATACTGTGCAGTATCAAGGATTTCACACACATTATCTAGATACTGACTGGCCAATAGCAACACGCTAAAATAATAAGCTTTAGATAAGGCGAGTGAACCTGCAACCACAACCCTTCAATAACACTTGACATGAGATCTTCTCGAAGCATTACAGAGAAAAAGTTCTGAAAATATACAGCAACACCTCCACCATAGGCATTCCTGTAACTTCTTTAGATGTTATTTCCTTGTATTGCTACTGCTGTATCATCAAAGGAATTATCTACAGTACCAGTCAAAAGTTTGGACACCTACTCATTCAAGGGTCTTTCTATATTTTTACTATTTTCTACACTGTAGAATAAAACATGTGTGAAATAACACACATGGAATGATGTAGTAACCAAAAAAGTGTTAATGAAATCCAAATATATTTGAGATTTTAGATTCTTCAATGTAGCAACCCTTTGTCTTGATGACAGCTTTGCACACTCTTGGCATTCTCTCAACCAGGTTGAAGGAGTTCCCACATATGCTGAGCACTTTTCCTTCACTCTGCAGTCCAATCATCCCAAACCATCTCAATTGGGTTGAGGTCGGGTGATTGTGGAGGCTAGTTCATCTGATGCAGCACTACATCACTCTCCTTCTTGGTCAAATAGCCCTTACACAGCCTGGAGCGCAAACCAGATGGGATGGCGTATCGCTGCAGAATGCTGCGGTAGCCATGCTAGTTAAGTGTGCCTTGAAAAATAAATCAGTGTCACCAGCAAAGCACCCCCACACCATCACACCTCCTCCTCCATGCTTCACGGTGAGAACAGCACATGCAGAGATCATCCGTTAACCTACTCTGCGTCTCACAAAGACACTGCAGTTGGAACCAAACATCTCAAATTGGGACTCAGACCAAAGGAAATATTTTCACCGGTCTAATGTCCATTGCTCGTGTTTCTTGGCCCAAGTCTCTTCTTATTATTGGTGTCCTTTAGTAGTAGTTTCTTTGCAGCAATTCGACCATAAAGGCCTGATTCATGCAGTCTCCTCTGAACAGTTGATGTTGAGATGTGTCTGTTACTTGAACTCTGTGAATCATTTATTTGGGCTGCAATCTGAGGTGCACTTAACTCTAATGAACTTATTCTCTGCAGCAGTGGTAACTCTGGGTCTTCCTTTCCTGTGGCGCTCCTCGCGAGAGACAGTTTCATCGTAGCGCTTGGTGGTTTTTGCGACTGCACTTGAAGAAACCTTCAGTTCTATAAATTTACCGGATTGACTGACTTTAATGTCTTAAAGTAATGATGGACTCTTTGGTTATTTGAGCTGTTCTTGCCATAATATGGACTTGGTCTTCTGTATACCTCCCCTACCTTGTCACAACACCACTGATTGGCTTAAACAATGTAGAATGTATAGTAAAAATAAAGGAAAACCCTGGAATGAGTAGGTGTGTCCAAACGTTTGACTGGAACTGTCAGTGAATCTCAGAAATGGCTAATATATGAATGTTACCTGATGTTAGCAAGTTATTCATGAACCTTAATTCTAAGGCTACATATATTAATATGGGCTATTAGTAGGCCTTTCCTGGGTAGCTGATCAGAGATAGACACAACATGGAAAAGAGCAGACAAAGAAAAAAACAACAACAACAAAAACATTATTCAGCAGTCCATCAATCAGTTGGTGTGTGTAAGTGTGTGTGTGCTGCGGGATTAAAGCTACGAACCCACAGGCTTGGCTCTGTCATCCCTTCCAGGCTTTTGGGAGGGAGGGTGTACAATGAGCCTGTCATAGCATATGTAACCAATGTCCCCAAGTGCACTAGCAGATTTCATGGTTCTGGTGCACAGCTTCAGAATAATCCTGGTTAAGGAAGCTGTTTGTTCCTCTCAATCTCTTGGCTCTTTCCTGAACAGCTATCTTGTCCTTGAACCTCAGGAACTTGACCATTATCGACCTGGGCCTATCACCTAGTCCAGTGGTGGGTTTTACAGTCCACCTCAATTCTCCTGTGCTCCATCTTCAGTTTCTCAGTGATCATTTCCCTCACTTTGTCCTTAGACTCTGTCCAGGGCTCATGTGGAGATTCTGCAATTCCGTCCACAACAATGTTTTTCTGCTTTGATTGTTCCTCAAGATAATCTGATTTCTCCGTCATTGTTATCATGGATTCACATACAGAACTGATGTCCTCTCTCATTGACTTTGATTGCTGTCATCTTGTTGTTCTCCTGTTTAAACTCACCGAGGTGACCCTGGCAGAACTGCAAACTCAGATTGTCCATTATTTTATTAGTTGACTCCACCAGTATTTGGACACAACACTTAAAGCTGTTTTCTTGTTGTAACAACTGCTTGTAGAACTATTTTTGTTCATTTAAAAGATCCTTCACCTGTGATAAAGATACCCCACTGTCCTCAATTGTACTCCCACCGGCTTTGGTATTTGTCATGGTAGCCAAGTAGGCTACATTGTTACTCCTTGCAGTTCCAGACATGGCAGGTCACAGGGCAGGTCACAGTGCAGATGGAAACAGCAACAAACAGCAGGGATTCAAACAGTCCATACTCCACCTTCTACCATACTCCACCTACTACCATACTCCACCTACTACCATACTCCACCTACTACCATACCCTGTTCAAAGGCACTTAAATATGTGTCTTGCCCATTCACCCTCTGAATGTCACACATACACAATCCATGTCTCAATTGTCTCAAGGCTTAAAAATCCTTCTTTAACCTGTCTGCTCCCCTTCGTCTACACTGATTGAAGTGGATTTAACAAGTGACATCAATAAGGGATCGTAGCTGGATCACCTGGATCCACCTGGTCCGTCTATGTCACAGAAAGAGCAGGTATTCTTAATGTTTTGTAGTCAATATATGTTGCAATTATTTATTTTGCAAAGGAAAGCCCACTCCTAAGAGAGTAGGACAGAGGTCAGGTCAAATCGATCTGACACCAGAGCTCAGGGACCTGTTTTCTCCTAGAGAGAAGAATAGAAACAAGCAGTCTGCTGTGTATTAAAAGGTGATCCCCACACACACGCACAAAACAATGTCATGTCCCTTTGTCTCTCTGTCTCTCTGCCTCTCTGCTAGGTGGATCAGAACAGGGGAATCTGTGTAGTTACAAACTGCAGCAGCAGGTATACTGTACCTCTCTCCCTTTAATCCTCTGAACAAAGTAGTGCAACATCAGGTATATTTCACTTCTCTCTCTTTAGTCTCTCAAATTTGCTCCACTTTGCCCCATACACACACACCCACATACACACACACACCCATACACATGAACATACACATACACCCCTCTGCGACACCCCTTTCCCACCCTGAATGGTAACACCTGAGCTATTAACAGAATGCTTGTGATTTGTGAGCTGAACAAGTGTGGGGAAGCAATGGAGAGAGAGAGAGAGAGAGAGAGAGAGAGAGAGAGAGACAGAGAGAGAGAGAGAGAGGGAGCTAGAGAGAGACAGAGACAGAGACAGAGAGAGACAGAGAGAGAGAGAGAGAGAGAGAGGGAGCTAGAGAGAGACAGAGACAGAGACAGAGAGACAAAGAGAGAAAGACAGAGAGACAGAGACAGAGAGAGAGAGAGAGAGAGAGAGAGAGAGAGAGAGAGAGAGAGAGAGAGAGAGAGAGAGAGAGAGAGAGAGAGAGAGACAGAGAGAGAGAGACAGAGAGAGACAGAGAGAGACAGAGAGAGACAGAGAGAGACAGAGAGACAGAGAGAGGGAGCTAGAGAGAGATAGAGACATAGACAGAGAGACAGAGAGACAGAGAGACAGAGAGAGAGAGACAGAGAGAGGGAGCTAGAGAGAGACAGAAACAGAGACAGAGATAGAGAGAGAAAGACAGAGAGACAGAGACAGAGAGAGAGAGAGACAGAGAGAGAGAGAGAAAGAGAGACTGAGAGACGGAGAGAGGGAGAGTGACTTTGAGAGACAGAATAACTAAGAGAGCTATAGGGAGAGATAGAGGGACAACAGGAGAGAGAGACTAAGAGAGCTGTAGGGAGAGATAGAGGGACAACAGGAGAGAGAGACTAAGAGAGATGTAGGGAGAGATAGAGGGACAACAGGAGAGAGAGACTAAGAGAACTATAGGGAGAGATAGAGAGACAACAGGAGAGAGAGACTAAGAGAGCTGTAGGGAGAGATAGAGGGACAACAGGAGAGAGAGACTAAGAGAGCTGTAGGGAGAAATAGAGGGACAACAGGAGAGAGAGACTAAGAGAGCTGTAGGGAGAGATAGAGGGACAACAGGAGAGAGAGACTAAGAGAGCTGTAGGGAGAGATCGAGAGACAACAGGAGAGAGAGACTAAGAGAGCTGTAGGGAGAGATAGAGGGACAACAGGAGAGAGAGACTAAGAGAGCTGTAGGGAGAGATAGGGGGACAACAGGAGAGAGATGGATTGAGGGACAAGAGGATAGATGGAGGGAACGGAGAGAGAATTTGATACAGTAAGGAAGGGGTGAGATAAAGGGATAGGTGTAGAGGTGGAGCAGGAGAGGAACTGAGAAGGAGAACGAATGGAGTTAGAGGAGGAGGAGAGTTTCTGGATGCTTCCCTCCATCCATCTGAGCATATACAAAAGACAGGTCACATGACTTCTGGTGTGAGGCAGTGTCCATCTCGTCAAAATCAAACAAAGCAATTAAGGTTACAATCCAACTAAGGTAACCAAGGTTACATACTACAGTCAAACAGAAATAACAGTTAGGCCTAATACACTCCAGGGAAATCAATGATAATGATAATCAATCATAATTATTATTATTATTTATTTGTAACTTTTATTTAGACATGGAGCCCTGTGAACATGAACACACAATTCAATACAACATAAAAAATAGCAACATCAAAAAATAGTGATAGCAACATCAACACAATACAATAAACACAGCAAGATGAATCAAAATGAACACAACTATCACATATTATCTTCCTCAAAATGTATCTAAACTTTCTCATTGGAGACTAGTGAGTCCAGCTTCAAGGTGGCCTGAAGCCTATTCCATGAGCTGGAGGCATAACAACTAAAGCATTTTTTCCCCGAGCTCAGTGGAGATCCGCAGGACCTGCAGAACCAGCCAGTCCAGAGAGCGGATCTGAACATTGCTGTTTCTCCAGTTAATATGTGAGCTGAGGTAGTGGGGGAGTCTCTGAAGAACCGCTTTATACACAGAAAGTACCTACTGGTTTGCCCTTCTGGTAGTCAGAGACTCTCAGCCAACAGAACTATACAAAATGCAGTGATGTGTATGAAAATTGTCCCCAGTGATAAAACCCAGTGCTCAGTGATAGACTGAATCTAAAGCTTTTAAAACAGAGGCTGACACATGCGTGTAGATTATAGCACCATAGAACAGAGGCTGACACATGCGTGTAGATTATAGCACCATAGAACAGAGGCTGACACATGCGTGTAGATTATAGCACCATAGAACAGAGGCTGATACATGCGTGTAGATTATAGCACCATAGAACAGAGGCTGATACATGCGTGTAGATTATAGCACCATAGAACAGAGGCTGACACATGCATGTAGATTTTAGCACCATAGAACAGAGGCTGACACATGCGTGT
Source organism: Oncorhynchus kisutch (assembly GCF_002021735.2). NCBI lineage: Eukaryota > Metazoa > Chordata > Actinopteri > Salmoniformes > Salmonidae > Oncorhynchus > Oncorhynchus kisutch. The sequence goes on from NC_034187.2 coordinate 74,216,746, forward strand.
AGATTATAGCACCATAGAACAGAGGCATTTTAGCACCATAGAAGAGGCTGACACATGCGTGTAGATTATAGCACCATAGAACAGAGGCTGACACATGCGTGTAGATTATAGCACCATAGAACAGAGGCTGATACATGCGTGTAGATTATAGCACCATAGAACAGAGCCTGACACATGCGTGTAGATTATAGCACCATAGAACAGAGGCTGACACATGTGTGTAGATTATAGCACCATAGAACAGAGGCTGACACATGCGTGTAGATTATAGCACAATGGAACAGAGCCTGACACATGCGTGTAGATTATAGCACCATAGAACAGAGGCTGATACATGCGTGTAGATTATAGCACTATAGAACAGAGGCTGACACATGTGTGTAGATTATAGCACCATAAAACAGAGGCTGACACATGCGTGTAGATTATAGCACCATAGAACAGAGGCTGATACATGCGTGTAGATTATAGCACCATAGAACAGAGGCTGACACATGCGTGTAGATTATAGCACCATAGAACAGAGGCTGACACATGCGTGTAGATTATAGCACCATAGAACAGAGGCTGACACATGCGTGTAGATTATAGCACCATAGAACAGAGGCTGACACATGCGTGTAGATTATAGCACCATGGAACAGAGGCTGACACATGCGTGTAGATTATAGCACCATAGAACAGAGGCTGACACATGCGTGTAGATTATAGCACCATAGAACAGAGGCTGACACATGCGTGTAGATTATAGCACCATAGAACAGAGGCTGACACATGTGTGTAGATTATAGCACCATAGAACAGAGGCTGACACATGCGTGTAGATTATAGCACCATAGAACAGAGGCTGACACATGCGTGTAGATTATAGCACCATAGTCAATCACTGGGAGAAGCGTTGCTTAAACAATCTTCCTTCTACTTTCCAAAGTGACGCAGGATTTATTTCTATAAAAGAAAACCATCTTAATTCTCTGCTTTTTTGTGTGTTTTAAAAGACAGCTTATCGTCAATCCAAATACCCAAGTACTTATCATGGGGAACTTGCTCAGTTTGGGTTGCCTCCAATGTGCAAATACACAGGTTCTCTGGGTCAATATTACGAGACCTAGAGAACAACATCAATTTGGTTTTATTAGCATAAATCAGGGTAATCAATGTTAGTACAGACAGTCTGGAGGGTAGCTTACTCACCACATGCACACACGCTCAAACACACACACTCACTGACTGACGTACGCACGTACACACACTGATTTACACACTGATTTACACACTGACTTACATGAAAGTATATACAAAGCCCTTTTAACTACCATCCTCTCACACTGAGTAATTGAAGAGTGCAAATCATTAGACAACCCCTCAGCTTTAATCATACTGTAGCTGTCCTCTCTATCACCAAATCCCACTGGCTCATACCACTAGAAACATTATTGGACTCATTACATTTTATAAATTCCTGTCATTTGTAAGGGGTCACTTCTCTTCCTCTCTCTCCTGCTCTCTCTCTCTCTCTCTCTCTAACATACACACTCTCGCTCTATCTCTCTCTCTCTCTCTAACACACACTCTCGCTCGCTCTATCTCTCTCTCTCTAACATACACTCTCGCTCTATCTCTCTCTAACATACACTCTCGCTCTATCTCTCTCTCTCTCTCTAACATACACTCTCGCTCGCTCTCTCTCTCTCTCTAACATACACTCTCGCTCTATCTCTCTCTCTCTCTAACATACACACTCTATCTCTCTCTCTCTCTCTAACATACACACTCTCACTCTCTTCCTCTCTCTCGCTCTCTAACATACACACTCGCTCTATCTCTCTCTCTCTAACATACACTCTCGCTCTCTCTCTCTCTAACATACACTCTCGCTCTATCTCTCTCTCTCTCTAACATACACACTCTATCTCTCTCTCTCTCTCTCTAACATACACACTCTCACTCTCTTCCTCTCTCTCGCTCTCTAACATACACACTATCTCTCTCTCTCTCTAACATACACACTCGCTCTATCTCTCTCTCTCTCTAACTTACACACTCTCACTCTCTTCCTCTCTCTCTCTAACATACACTCTCGCTCTATCTCTCTCTCTCTCTCTAACATACACTCTCGCTCGCTCTATCTCTCTCTCTCTAACATACACTCTCGCTCTATCTCTCTCTCTCTCTCTAACATACACACTCTCACTCTCTTCCTCTCTCTCTCTAACATACACTCTCGCTCTATCTCTCTCTCTCTCTCTAACATACACACTCGCTCTATCTCTCTCTCTCTCTAACATACACACTCGCTCTATCTCTCTCTCTCTCTCTCTAACATACACACTCGCTCTATCTCTCTCTCTCTCTCTAACTTACACACTCGCTCTATCTCTCTCTCTCTCTCTAACATACACACTCTCACTCTCTTCGTCTCTCTCTCTCTCTCTAACATACACACTCGCTCTATCTCTCTCTCTCTCTCTAACATACACACTCTCACTCTCTTCCTCTATCTCTCTCTCTAACATACACACTCGCTCTATCTCTCTCTTTGTCTCTCTCTCTCACACATACACACCCTCGCTCTCTCATTCCTTGATTACCTTCTCTCCCCTCTCAGTTCCTCTCTGCCTCTACAGTACTTCCCTCTCTCACCACCTATCAAATCGCTTCTCCCTCTTTCAAATCCATTGTCTCCCTCTCTTTCCCATTCTCTATTTGTCTCTCTCTCTTTCTCAATCTCCCTCATTTCTCTCTCTTTCTCGAACAATTAATTCAATTAAAAAACTGGGTCTCAGCCCAGACTTGCGTAAGTGAAACACTGCTAGGTGATCGTTTTCAACAGTCCGTTACCAAGGTGGAATGTCAATGACGACAGACAGGACTTCGGAACTCCAGGAAGAACCACATTTCTATGGAACTGCTGACGTTTTCTAGAAGAAACAGAGGAGTCTCCCTGACTAAATGTTTTGGTTGCTATACTGCGTTGTGACCTTAGAGTGAGGCCAATGGTTGTGTGCTGACATCATATTTAGTCTCTTTAAAGCATCATTCAGCAGTAGAAACAATAACAATGCAGCCTCCCCACCCCTGGTTCAGTAAAAAGCTGAGGGATGGGGCTCAAATTCATAGACAGAGCTATGGATGCAAGGCTTGACCATCCAGGATATCAAAATTATAGTTTGAATGTATGTTTACATTTTCTTTGTTTAGTAAAACAAGCGAATATTTTTGGTTTTGATAGGGTACGACAGTTGAACTAAGCTCATGAGGGATTTATAAATTACAGTATATTCTTCCAAAATCAATGGGTATATATAATGAATTAGTTTTAAAAAAGGATGTAGCAGCTGCTGATTGTCCCTTTAACAGTCTCTTATGGCTACTGCACTCAGTCCCCTGCGTCGTCACCATTCTAGGTCTCTTTCATATAAATCAAGGATTAAACATGTCATTATGTGACATAACCATGTAAGACGTTCATCTATAGTTTTTCAAGTTGCAACTTGGGTCCAGCTAATCACATTAAGTTGGAGAATACCCCTGAGAAGATTGTTTTAAAGGTTGTTTTCAGAGAGAGCTAAATCACCGTTTTCCCTTCACAGAGAGGTGAATCACTGTTCCCCCTCACAGAGAGCTAAATCACTGTTTTCCCTTCACAGAGAGGTAAATCACTGTTGCACTTCACAGAGAGCTCAACCACATTCCTCTTCACAGAGAGGTGAATCACAGTGATCTCTATTTACGTAACAGTTCCCTCTATTGTGGCTGAGACCTGAGCCAGACCTGAGTCAGACCTGAGCCAGCTTTAAACACTCATTAACATCCAACTCTAATCATCGCAATCCCTCGGCGAAAACTTTCAACGGCTCAATTATAGACGCTTCTTTAAAGAAAAGTTAATCACCGGATGGGACTCGTCTGCTCTCCTCTCGTAACACACACACACAGACACACACACATACACACATAGACATACACACATACACATATACACACAAATAGACACACACACACAGACACACCCACATAGACACACACACAAACCCAAACAGACACACACACACATAGACACAGACAGACACACACACACAAATGATCATACACACAGACACACCCACATAGACACACACATAGACACACACACATAAACACAAACAGACACACACACACATAGACACAGACAGACACACACACACAAATTATTATACACATAGACACACACACACAGACACACCCACATAGACACACACACATAAACACAAACAGACACACACACACACATAGACACACACACATAATTTATCATACACATACAGGTACAGACACACACAGGCTCTGCAGCCGTACCACAGCCGACACACATACACACACACCTCTCTCAGAAAAAGTGTGTCAGTACGTAAATGTAATTACCTGGCTGGTGGTGAAGGTGCTCGTGGCGCTGAGGGGGAAAACAGGAATCTGCAGAATGGTCGTGACAGAGGGGTACTATGGGAAATATTATAGAGCATTCCACTGGGAGTTTGGGAAAGCAAATAAGGCAATGAACTATTTCCAATGTTACCCACTAATATATAATAATATATATACCATTTAGCAGGCGCTTTCATCCGAAGCGACTTACAGTCATGAGTGCAGACATTAAACATATGGCCTCAGGAATCAACCCCACTATACTGGCGGTGGAAGCACCATGCTCTACCCAAGGAGACATACAGGACCACCAACCATTGAGGTGACATGTAAAGTTAGAGTAATACTGTACAGTCCACATTGTGTGGGCCTGTTGGGCCATCTCTCCAATGTGTAAGCTATGTGCCTGAATGTGAGTCAGTGTATTCTACATTGTAAAAGTGAGTAATGACTTGTAACTGGTATTACAGAACATATTCAAAACATGGATTTCTGATGATGTCACATGATAGGTGATATTTTTTTATGGTGTACCAGCAGGACATGCACTAGTACACAGGAGAGGGATCTATTCGTGAAATGGCCTTTTCAACATCACCCTGGTTCACATTTTGACACCTGCACACATGCATGCACGCACACACACAGACACAAACACACACACACACACACACACACACACACATACACACACACACACACACATACCCACAGACGCACACACACACAGACACAAACACACACACACACACACATACCCACAGATGCACACACAAACACACAAACACACAGACACACACAGACACACAAAGACACACACACAGACACACATACACACAGACACAGACACAGACGCACACACACACACACACACACACACACACACACACACACACACACACACACACACACACACATACACAGACACACACACACACAGACACAAACACACACACAGACACGCAGACACACACAGACACACACACACACACACAGACACACACACACACACACACACCGAGACTTAGTAGGAGACACTGGTCCTGCCACGTGTCGTTATTTTCAGTGAAGGAATCTCTATAGGGGACAATCCAAACAATGTTGTCAGCCAGTTGACAGCTCTTCCCTCTTCCTGTTCATCTGGGGCCACAGTACTATGCCGTCAGAGCAGATAGGCCCATCGCCATCAGCCCCTGAACCAGGCCAGTTTGAAGTTTTCCCCTCTGGCCATCTGGTCAGACCAGGGCACCAGCCACCAGACCCAATTTGTCTGCTCAGGCTCCACTGCTTCCATTTGGTTTCCCTGTCCAGTTCCAACCCCCATTAATTCCAGGTTCCTGGCTGTTGCAGCTCAAGGACAGTGGTGTATTCATTGGGGGGCTGTAGTGTAGCTGGTTAAGCCTCAATTCCATCGCGAGACCTTTAAGATAGGATAGTTTGTGTCCCAGGTGGCACATTGTTCCCTATAGTGCACTACTTGTTCAAAAGTAGTCCACCACAAAGGGAACAGGGTGTGATTCTGAGAAATAGACATAGCTACCTGCTGTCCCTCTGCAACAACATGGTGGGACACTCAATCTTACAGCTATTTGTTTATGAGGTCTGGAATAAAGCAGTATGGACTAGTGTTAGTCCGTGGTGATGTCATAGCAGTCATAGCCAATTAGAGCAGTGGGATACAGGATGTTCCATCCATGCTACCTATATAGGCCTGTCTGGTTTCCACAGATTACAGTAAATCAGAGTGGGAGCCACCACTGAAGAATATTGTAAATCAGTTAAGAATGAGTGTTATTGTTACAGTGACTTGTTGCCCAAGAATGATGTGAAATGAGCAATGCTGAGACAAATTAAATAATAATACATGTGCCAACAACGTAGGCCTAAACCTGCTAGTTAGTATAGGCTACACCACAGTGGGAGCCATTCTCCTTTCTGTGACCAGCTAAAGATTCAGAAGCCGTTCTCTGCTGTATTTCTGGCCTAGCCTGGTCCCAGACCTGTTTGTGCCCCTGCTTACTCCATCAGCATTGTCAAGGTGAATATGAAATGTCATGACAATTCCACAAGGAGTTAGCAAGAGAGGAGAAACAGGCTTATTCTGGTCCAGATGCAGCACAAAGTGGCTTAATGTTGGAGTAAATGTAGTAGAACGAGCAACATTAAAATGCACTTCAAATTTCTAAAATCGCCGGACTGGAAGTTGATGTTTTGTCAGGATTCAGGCGGAAAGAAAGAGAAAAAGCAGTCGTTTTAAAGACGCCCGCGTGTGCCTCTGCCTTGGGAAGCGGACCCACCTGCTGTAATGGTGCCACCGACCAATTAATTTTGATAGATGCAACTGCTACTGTCAGTGCCGCGCGGGGAATATTGTTCTCACCGCGAGACTTGGCGGTCAGAGAGCGGAAATAATAAATGTTCATTTCACTTAATGTGTTTGTCTTGAAAATGTCATCTGAAAAAACTTTCAAACTGCTTTCATGTAAGGACTAGGAACTATGGGTAAAATGTGTAATAGTGGCACAAGGATATTTGTAAACTTACTTACAGAGTAGACTATTCTCGAGGTTTGGACATGGTGTAGCCTGATAGGATTGTTGTTTAGTAGAGCTTGAGTGGCGCGCGTCAAAGCGGAATCCGTCGTGAGGGTGAATCGCTGTCCGTGGTGCTGAACTTTGCTGTCAATAGTGCAACGCCCGTTGACCATCATATTTATTTAACTTGGCAAGGTAGTTAAGAACACCTTCTTAGTTACAATGACGGCGTACCGAGGAATAGTGGGTTAACTACCTTGTTCAGCGGCAGAATGACAGATTTTGACCTTGTAAACTCAGGGATTCAATCTTGTAACCTTTCGATTACTAGTCCAACGCTCTAACCACTAAGCTTCCTGCCGCCTCATATTATAAAGTCTCAAAGAATCTTACTGAGCCAAGTATTGTTATAACCTTTTACTGCAGTTTCTTGCTAATCTTAAACAAATCTACTTTGAAAGCAAAGTATAGGCTACACCTCACACACATGGTTATGGGTTTAAAAAGTATAGGCTACACCTCACACACATGGTTATGGGTTTAAAAAGTATAGGCTACACCTCACACACATGGTTATGGGTTTAAAAAGTATAGGCTACACCTCACACACATGGTTATGGGTTTAAAAAGTATAGGCTACACCTCACACACATGGTTATGGGTTTAAAAAGTATAGGCTACACCTCACACACATGGTTATGGGTTTAAAAAGTATAGGCTACACCTCACACACATGGTTATGGGTTTAAAAAGTATAGGCTACACCTCACACACATGGTTATGGGTTTAAAAAGTATAGGCTACACCTCACACACATGGTTATGGGTTTAAAAAGTATAGGCTACACCTCACACACATGGTTATGGGTTTAAAAAGTATAGGCTACACCTCACACACATGGTTATGGGTTTAAAAAGTATAGGCTACACCTCACACACATGGTTATGGGTTTAAAAAGTATAGGCTACACCTCACACACATGGTTATGGGTTTAAAAAAAGAAGACACCATGTCAGATATAGAGTTCGATGCAGAGTTTAAATGTATTCAATTTTTGAATTTGCATCTCAATATTACACTTTATTTACATCACAGAAGACTTAAATATGACAAAACCGATAGAAACACCAGATTTTCAGCTGGCTTTTTAAAATAATGTTTATTATTATTAAATTATGAAAAATATGAGCAACGTTCCATCCACGAGGCCACTAGTCATTTGACTGCAGCAAAGGGCTACCTGTAGCCTTGCCCACACACATATAGCCCACACCTCTCAGCACCAATAGCAACTAAACCTATGCTATTCCATCTTGAGGAGAATAAATCATTTTCGAAATATATCCTACCACCTGCATTAACTTCAGCCACTGTTACTTCAGTGTTTAGATTTCACTGGCTGTTTTAGGAGGAAATACACATAATGCCTAAAAGGCATCATCCACCAATTGATTTATACATTTCCATCAATCTAATTGCTTATTAGAAAGCAGGTGCAAAAAAACGTGTTGAGACAGAACAAATAGCCTAACTGAAGGCCCATAGCTTAATGTACTCAAATAGAAAGAGAACAAACTTACGTGTGCCGTCAAACCGTGTGGCTATGGTATCTAGAAACGTGTTCTGAGGCGCAAGTAATCCTTTCATCACAGGCATTTTCTCTCCCTGTTGCCCAAGTCCCCATCAAAGTCACGGAGGTAAAGGTGTGAGCCGACCGAATGTATGAGGCGCGTCCGTTAACACTGATCCGCCAAGAGATCAAGGAGTCGTCTGTGGTAAATTGGTGAAAACCGATTGCAATCGAGTGGTGAGAGTGTGTGTGAGATGCGCGCTCCCTCGAACCGTATGTGTGTATGTGTGTGACAAGTGGATGTGACGCCTGCAGGTGCAATTCAGGTAACAGCTTCTCGGGGATGCCAGCGACAAAGCCAGACGCGGGAACGGGCTTTCCGTCAGCGGTCCATTATTATGACGTTGGATTGCCATGATCATAATTTCTCACTGTGCAACGACAGAAGCGATCTATTAAACAGGCTACAACACTCTCTGCCATCCAGTAAACTATGTTTTACTTGCTGAATGGGAGAATATGTTGTAGCCATAGGCAACGTATTATTTCTCTCTCTTTTAACTTGGCTACTTTAAAAATATTTTTTAAGATTCTCTTTTATTCTCGTCAGAAAAGCAATAAATAACGTTCAACTTTGAATAAAAGGAAGTACAGCCTACGCTAAATTTGTATGTAGAAATGGAGCAGAACCGCTCAAAATTACAACATTAATTTGGCCTGTCAATGCCAGCAACAGTGTCCTAACTGAATTCCAAACACATTAAGAATGCCTGTTTTCGATTCAAATATTTATATTTCCTTATAAGCTATGAGTTTACGTGATAAATAAGAAGTATACATCGAAGCCTACGCCTGGAGGTTAGGGCAACTTAACCGCGGGACAGACACATGCACAAACGCACAGGCAAGCACACGTACAGGAACAGTGCATAGTCTGTTTTTCCCCAATCAGCTGGCTCTGACATATGACCTAATTGAGAGAAAGGAGAGCAAGGAAAAGGGTAGAACAATAGGCTACTCATGAAACAAACAAATGTTTTAAAAGATAAGAGTCGAGTACCAGACTATTTTATCAGTCTGTCATATATCTCTCTCTCCTTCTCTCTCTCTCTCTCTCTCTCTCTGACAGCACCTCTCTCTCTCTCTCTGACAGCACCTGTCTGGCGCACAGCTGACCGTCCAGGCATCCGGGGAAGTCTAGCACAACACTCTGCCTCTCCCTGATGGTGTAAGGGAGACATAGCAGTTGAGCTATATTTGTAAAACAAGGGCGCCCCCTTTTGATTTACACAGCTTTGTCATGGACACATTATAACCATGAGTAGGCCTACAGACGTCCTCTCTCGCTCTCTCTCGCTCTCGCTCTCTCTCTCTCTCTCTCTCTCTCTCTCTCTCTCTCTCTCTCCCTCTCTCTCTCTCTCTCTCTCTCTCTCTCTCTCTCTCTCTCTCTCTCTCTCTCTCTCTCTCTCTCTCTCTCTCTCTCTCTCTCTCTCTCTCTATCTCTCTCTCTCTCAGACTCGTATAGTTACTGTTTGTCTCTCTCTCTCTCTGCCTCTCTCTCTCTCTCAGACTTGTATAGTTACTGTTTGTCTCTCTCTCTCTCTCTCTCTCTCTCTCTCTCAGACTCATATAGTTACTGTTTCTCTCTCTCTCTCTCTCTCTCTCTGCCTCTCTCTCTCTCTCTCTCTCTCTCTCAGACTTGTATAGTTACTGTTTGTCTCTCTCTCTCTCTCTCTCTCTCTCTCTCTCAGACTCATATAGTTACTGTTTCTCTCTCTCTCTCTCTCTCTCTCTGCCTCTCTCTCTCTCTCTCTCTCTCTCTCAGACTTGTATAGTTACTGTTTCTCTCTCTCTCTCTCTCTGACTCGTATAGTTACTGTTTGTCTCTCTGACTCTCTCTCTCACTCTCTCTCTCTCAGACTCGTATAGTTACTGTTTGTCTCTCTGCCTCTCTCTCTCGCTCTCTCAGACTCATATAGTTACTGTTTGTCTCTCTGCCTCTCTCTCTCACTCTCGCTCTCTCAGACTCATATAGTTACTGTTTGTCTCTCTGCCTCTCTCTCTCACTCTCTCTCTCTCAGACTCGTATAGTTACTGTTTCTCTCTCTCTCTCTCTCTCTGCCTCTCTCTGCCTCTCTCTCTCTCTCTCTCTCTCTCTCAGACTCGTATAGTTACTGTTTCTCTCTCTCTCTCTCTCTCTGCCTCTCTCTCTGCCTCTCTCTCTCTCTCTCTCTCTCTCTCTCTCTCTCTCAGACTTGTATAGTTACTGTTTGTCTTTCTCTCTCTCTCTCTCTCTGCCTCTCTCTCGCTCTCTCTCTCTCTTCCTCTCACTCTATTTCTCTCTCGCTCTCTCTTTCTCTCACTATTTCTCTCTCTCTCTTCCTCTCTCACTCTATTTCTCTCTCACTCTATTTCTCTCAATTCAATTCAATTCAATTCAAGGGCTTTATTGGCATGGGAAACATGTGTTAACATTGCCAAAGCAAGTGAGGTAGACAACGTACAAAGTGAATATATAAAGTGAAAAACAACAAAAATGAACAGTAAACATTACACATACAGAAGTTTCAAAACAGTAAAGACATTACAAATGTCATATTATATATATATACAGTGTTCTAACAATGTACAAATGGCTAAAGGACACAAGATAAAAAAAATAAACATAAATATGGGTTGTATTTACAATGGTGTTTGTTCTTCACTGGTTGCCCTTTTCTCATGGCAACAGGTCACAAATCTTGCTGCTGTGATGGCACACTGTGGAATTTCACCCAGTAGATATGGGAGTTTTTCAAAATTGGATTTGTTTTCGAATTCTTTGTGTGTAATCTGAGGGAAATATGTCTCTCTAATATGGTCATACATTGGGCAGGAGGTTAGGAAGTGCAGCTCAGTTTCCACCTCATTTTGTGGGCAGTGAGCACATAGCCTGTCTTCTCTTGAGAGCCAAGTCTGCCTACGGCGGCCTTTCTCAATAGCAAGGCTATGCTCACTGAGTCTGTACATAGTCAAGGCTTTCCTTAATTTTGGGTCAGTCACAGTGGTCAGGTATTCTGTCGCTGTGTACTCTCTGTGTAGGGCCAAATAGCATTCTAGTTTGCTCTGTTTTTTTGTTAATTCTTTCCAATGTGTTAAGTAGTTATCTTTTTGTTTTCTCGTGATTTGGTTGGGTCTAATTGTGCTGCTGTCCTGGGGCTCTGTAGTGTGTGTTTGTGTTTGTGAACAGAGCCCCTGGACCAGCTTGCTTAGGGGACTCTTCTCCAGGTTCATCTCTCTGTAGGTGATGGCTTTGTTATGGAAGGTTTGTGAATCGCTTCCTTTTAGGTGGTTGTAGAATTTAACAGCTCTTTTCTGGATTTTGATAATTAGTGGGTATCGGCCTAATTCTGCTCTGCATGCATTATTTGGTGTTCTACGTTGTACACGGAGGATATTTTTGCAGAATTCTGCGTGCAGAGTCTCAATTTGGTGTTTGTCCCATTTTGTGAAGTCTTGGTTGGTGAGCGGACCCCAGACCTCACAACCATAAAGGGCAATCTCTCTCTCTCTCTGCCTCTCTCTCTCTCTCTGCCTCTCTCTCTCTCTCTCTCTCTCTCTCACTCTCTCGCTCAGTTCAAAGGGCTTTATTGGAATTGGAAACAGTTGTTTGCATTGCCAAAGCAAGTGAAATAGATAATAAACAATAGTGAACAGTTAACATTAAACTCACAAAAGTTCCAAAGGAATACAGACATTTAAAATGTCCGATTATGGCTATGTACAGTCTTATAACGATGTGCTTATAGTTAAAGTACAAAGGGAAAAATAAATAAACATAAATATAGTTTGTATTTACAATGGTGTTTTTTGTTCACTGGTTGCCCTTTTCTTGTGGCAAAAGGTCACAAATATTGCTGCTGTGATTGCATACTGTGGTATTTCACCCAATTGTAATGCGAGTTTATCAAAATTGTATTTGTTTTCAAATTCTTTGTGGGTCTGTGAAATCTGAGGGAAACCTATGTCTATGGTCATACATTTGGCAGGATGTTAGGAAGTGCAGCTCAGTTTCCACCTCCTTTTGTTGGCAGTGTGCACATAGCCTGTCTTCTCTTGAGAACCAGGTCTGCCTATGGCGGCCTCTCTCAATAGCAAGGCTGTGCTCACTGAGTCTGTGTCAAAGATTTCTTTAATTTTGGGTCAGTCACTGTGGTCAGGTATTCTGCTCTGTTTAGAGCCAAATAGCATTCTAGTTTGTTCAGTTTTTTGTTAATTCTTTCCAATGTGTCAAGTAATTATCCTTTTGTTTTCTCATGATTTGGTTGGGTTGGTTGGTGTTTTACATAGTACACAGAGGATATTTTGGGGGTCTCAATTTGGTGTTTGTCCTAATTTGTGAATTCTTGGTTGGTGAGCGTATCCCATACCTCACAACCATAAAGGGCAAAGGGCAACACACACACACACACATTCAGAGCAGTGGTGATCAGCCTGAAATTGTGTGTTAAGCACTTAATTACCAATGTGAATCACCACTGGCTGGCCTTAGGCTAGAGTGAGTCAGTGTGTGTATGTACACTTCTGGTCAAAAGTTTTAGAACACATTCTCATTCAAGTTTTATTTCTTTTTTTGACTATTCTGTACATTGTAGAATAATAGTGAAGACATCAAAGCTATGAAATAACACATGGAATCATGCAGTAACCAAAGAAGTATGAAATAAATCAAAATCGATTTTATATTTGAGATTCTTCAAATAGCCACCCTTTGCCTGGATGACAGCTTTGCACACTCTTGGCATTCTCTCAACCAGCTTAATGAGGTAGTTACCTGGAATGCATTTCAATTAACAGGTGTGCCTTGTTAAAAGTTCATTTGTGGAATTTGCTTCCTTCTTAATGCATTTGAGCCAATCAGTTGTGTTCTGACAAGGTAGGAGTGATACACAGAAGATAGCCCTATTTGGTAAAATACCAAGTCCATATTATAGTAAAAATAGTAAAAAATAAAGAAAAACCCTTGAATGAGTAGGTGTGTCCAAACTTTTGACTGGTACTGTAAGTGAGGGAGTCTAATTCGGCCTAATTCTCTCTCTCTCTCTCTCTCTCTCTCTCTCTCTCTCTCTCTCTCTCTCTCTCTCTCTCTCTCTCTCTCATACACACACTGACTCACTCCAGCCTAAGGCCAGCCAGTGGTGCTTCACCTTGGTAATTAAGTGCTTAACACACAATTTCTGCCTGATCATCACTGCTCTCAGTGTGTGTGATGCTTTCCTGCCTTAAAGGAAAGGTTCATCCATTTTGAATGTTATATTGTTTTTGTTCAACTCTGAGTGATGTTCTATCGATTCCCTGGATCATTTAATGTTTTCATGTGTATCTGAGATATTGGTGTTCAAGCAGGCAGAAATCCAGCAGGTGTGACGTAGCACTGTGATAATGTCTCTCTCACTACACTGGAAGTCAACAGGAATAGGACTTTTAAATCGACAAAACATCTATCATACATGTCAGATTTCAATACTGGCTGTCTTCTCTCTAATGAGCCATTGATCATATTTTTCCGTTATTTCTACCTCGAGAAATGTGTAATTTAACGGCGGGTCTAGCACATTTTTCCTATTTGTCTGCCTCTTCAGTCCAGGGTGCATTGCATGTTGCCGTTGCCAGAGATATTATAGAAAGGAGATAGGAATCCAATGAATGAAGGATTGTTTAACGACCCACCCAACAGATAGCAAGTTAATTATGTCATATCTTGGAAAAGATTTGTAATGTTTTACTTTTACTACTTGTTGATACATTTTTTGCTAATATTGCGTTTTTGAGCTTGAGACTCCCCTTCACTCCTTGAGCGCTCCTTGTCCCATAATCGCCCAGAATGCACTGCGCGGCCCTTTGCCGTAGCATGGGCAACATTTCCCATCTCCTCAAAAGTATATCTGTCGTTGCCTCTGTGAGGCACATAGATCTGCAGGTTGAACATGGTGAAATTGTTAGAGATTTTACAGCTAACTAGCTACGTTACATGCTGATATTGTGTTTGTTATTATTGTGTGTAGCTACGTTTTTTAGTCAGCCAGCCCATAGTGAGAGTTTTGCACTGTGGATTTTGTAGTCAACTTGAGCTGCAACAGATTGCCAAAACAATTTTCCATTTTGCTACCAACCTTATCATAACACCAAAATGAAACATTTGTTCACAAAAAATATTGTTCTCACATATTAGTGTTATTTAAAGGAATGAGTGGTTTTGGGGGGATTTTTCCTTTAAGGGAGATCCTGTGTCCATTTATATCCATCATTTCCCTATATCACTTCGTTGTCTCCTCACTGGGATCAGATACAGTAATACAGTAATTCAACTAGTCTTTCCATTTTTAACAGTCCGTCTATCAAACAATATCAGATGGACTAATGTGGTATATTCGCCTACTTTGGTCTCAGATTGAATAAACTCCCCTCTCTCTTTACAGGTCCCCTCTAACTGTGTCTGCATCATTGGAGATGTAGTAGAGAATGTTTGTTCTTACAGTGTTGGCATCTTTGAGAACTGTAGGATATGGAAATGTCTTGGCCTGGGTCAAAATGGTTTCATCATATCTCCACTCATCTCCACTATCCAAATGCATGTGACTTTGAACTCCATCCAATCTACTATGTTGTCCTTATTGCAGCACCCTACATTTCCCTTAGCTGTATCTGTACACTATATAGGCTGTCTCTGTTGCACCCAGCCATGCGTTTGGGTCCATACTCTCTCCTCTCCTCTTTGGCATGTCAGTCACGGTGAGGTTCTAAGTGTGCCAGTATTCCAGCATAGCCATGGTAACTGCAAAGTTATACTATTCCCTCTGGTACCATGCAGTGAGCGGGCATGGCTCTCCAGGGGCACTGATGGGCACTTTACCCACACGCTGGCAGAGCTTGCCAAGAGCCATGAAACACACACACACACCCACACACACACACACACACACACACACACACACACACACACACACACACACACACACACACACACACACACAGAGAGAGAAACAGAAACACACAGAAACACAAACACAAAGACACATACACACAAACACACATAAACACACACACACATAACTAACCTTCATACCAGCTGATAACAACAGCTGTAGCTGTACTGAACAATCAGCGGTATATGAACTGAAATCTGTAGAAACTTAGAACCTTGTGACGTCTGCACTTGAACCAGAATCAAAGAGGTCAGTGGCTTATAGGCCATTATGAATGTAATGTACTGAGGAGTTTTTCAATAGGAACAGTAATAAACCTTCACCTGGGGCCTCGGCTGTCCCAGCTCATACCTGGTCCCTGTTAGCTTGCTCTGTGTTATACTGTTAGCTTGCTCTGTGTTATACTGTTAGCTTGCTCTGTGTTGTGCTGTTAGCTTGCTCTGTGTTGTACTGTTAGCTTGCTCTGTGTTGTACTGTTAGCTTGCTCTGTGTTATACTGTTAGCTTGCTCTGTGTTATACTGTTAGCTTGCTCTGTGTTATACGATTAGCTTGCTCTGTGTTGTACTGTTAGCTTGCTCTGTGTTATACTGTTAGCTTGCTCTGTGTTATACTGTTAGCTTGCTCTGTGTTATACGATTAGCTTGCTCTGTGTTTTACTGTTAGCTTGCTCTGTGTTATACTGTTAGCTTGCTCTGTGTTATACGATTAGCTTGCTCTGTGTTATACGATTAGCTTGCTCTGTGTTATACTGTTAGCTTGCTCTGTGTTATACTATTAGCTTGCTCTGTGTTATACGATTAGCTTGCTCTGTGTTGTACTGTTAGCTTGCTCTGTGTTATACTGTTAGCTTGCTCTGTGTTATACTGTTAGCTTGCTCTGTGTTATACGATTAGCTTGCTCTGTGCTATACGATTAGCTTGCTCTGTGTTGTACTGTTAGCTTGCTCTGTGTTATACTGTTAGCTTGCTCTGTGTTATACGATTAGCTTGCTCTGTGTTGTACTGTTAGCTTGCTCTGTGTTATACTGTTAGCTTGCTCTGTGTTATACTGTTAGCTTGCTCTGTGTTATACGATTAGCTTGCTCTGTGTTGTACTGTTAGCTTGCTCTGTGTTGTACTGTTAGCTTGCTCTGTGTTATACGATTAGCTTGCTCTGTGTTGTACTGTTAGCTTGCTCTGTATTGTACTGTTAGCTTGCTCTGTGTTGTACTGTTAGCTTGCTCTGTGTTGTACTGTTAGCTTGCTCTGTGTTGTACTGTTAGCTTGCTCTGTGTTGTATTAGCTTGCTCTGTGACCGTGTAATAGTCTTAATGATTATTTACCATCAGCCTCATTGACGAGGAATTTAAGCATATGAGAGGGATAGAGAAAGACGCACACACAGTCATGCACACACACACACACACCTACCTCAGAGTGTCATCTCTTTCTCTTAGTCACAATGAATGAAATCTAACCAGCCGTGACTCGCTCTGGCTATAAGGAGATAATTCTGTTTGTCTAATTAACCAAGAGGGTAATGGAGCTCTCTCTCTCTCTCTCACTCTCTCTCTCTCGTCTCTCTCTATCAATTTCAAAAATGTTCCATCTCTCATTCTCACTCTTATAATCTTCACACGGCACAGCCAGAAGAGGACTGGTCACCCCTCAGAGCCTGGTTCCTCTCTAGGTTTATTCCTAGGTTCCTGCCTTTCTCTGGAGTTTTTCCTAGCCACCGTGCTTTTACACCTGTATTGCTTGCTGTTTGGGGTTTTAGGCTGGGTTTCTGTATAGCACTTTGAGATATCTGCTGATGTAAAAAGGACTTTATAAATAAATGTGATTTGATTATTTGATTTGATTCTGTCTAGCCTGACGACTCACACTAAATTATTCCGCTGCTCTGTCTTTCACTACATACTTTAGTCTGAGACTGCCATCATTGTAGTTGTTTGTGTTCACGAGGGGTGTTGTGCAAAACAAAGTCAATAGAGGTTGGAAAGGTCTCTAACCAATCAGAGTATCAGAGCCAATGACACATTTGACAAAGCTGCCGGTGACCATAGCA
This sequence comes from Oncorhynchus kisutch, assembly GCF_002021735.2. NCBI lineage: Eukaryota > Metazoa > Chordata > Actinopteri > Salmoniformes > Salmonidae > Oncorhynchus > Oncorhynchus kisutch. The sequence goes on from NC_034187.2 coordinate 74,234,266, forward strand.
ATTATCAACGTGCGAAAAAATAATTGCTATAATCATGCATAAAAACCTATTGACGTGCAACAGAAAATATTAATACAAAAAATAATTACAAAACAGTTATTTTTATTTGTTAAAGTGACTCTGTAAACTGATAGTGTTAACCAGCTAGCTAGCTAGCTAGAGGGGCAATTTAGATGGTTCTGCTTTTGGACATACATGCTGACATATCACCACTCAGGCTACATTTTGATTGGTCAACAACAACAGCAGCGCTTGAAAAATAGAGCAGAATCCTGTTTTCTCTGCCTTGGTTGAGCGCACTGAGGTATAATACAAACTAGAGACTGCCTCTAAAATGGCTGACCTTTGTTTTCAACGTAATCTACTAATGTTTGCATATGCCATTTCGTGGTTGCTGCCATCTTTCTTACTGGGATTACTCTGCCTGCGCACTAGTGCTCAGTGAGCACTGGACAGACAGCAGTATCATGTGAACATGCTCCGGGAACTCTGTCCCTGTGCTCTGACAGACAGCAGTATCATGTGAACATGCTCCGGGAACTCTGTCAGAGCACATGGACAGACAGCAGTATCATGTGAACATGCTCCGGGAACTCTGTCAGAGCACATGGACAGCTAAACAAGCCAACTAGCACGTCCCCTGGCTAGATGTGGTCATGACCTCAGAGCATGAAAATAAAATGTCAATATCTTCGACTGTGAGTGATGGGAAAAGAATCGGCCTCTGCGACAATAATTTGGAAGTTTTGTGCACAAAGTGCACCAGGACTAGGACCGAGTTTGGGAAACTCTGCTCTATGGGTCCATCAATGGGAATTATCTTTCTACTCCGTGATTCAGTTAAACTGCAGTATCGAAGCAATACTGTAGGTGCAGGCAAAAGCGTGGTTCCAGACCGGAACCCTGGCCCCTTTGCTGAGCGGCTTCCACAGGCACGAGCACCACTGACCTCTCCGCCTGGATAGAATTTTGCCCACCACCTAGGCTTCATTGAAAATGAACGGGCCAAGGAGCAAGGAGTCTGGGTAGCCAGGCAACATTCACTCTGCCTTGGAATGCCTTAAGCAGTGGTGGATAAGTACCCAATGGTCATACTTGAGTAAAAGTAAAGACACCGTAATAGAAAATGACTGAAAGTAAAAGTAAAAGTCACCCAGTAAAAAACGACTTGGGTAGAAGTGTACAAGAATTTGGTTTTAAATATAGTTAAGTTTAAAAAGCAAATGTAATTGCAAAAATATACTTCATGAGCTCAAGAAAAATCAAAAGTATAAATAATTTAAAGTTGCTTATATTAACCAAACCAGACTGCACAATGACAGCACAATTTTCTTTTTTAAATTACGGATAGCCAGAGGCACACTCCAACACTCAGGCATAATTTACAAAGGAAGCATTTGCGTTCAGTGGCTATCATTTTTGTCCTTGTGGGAATTTACTTATTGACTCCATGACATGCGTTGATGCAACTTTATGGTTAGTCTAGATTTTGCAAGGAGCATTTTAGGATATTTATAGGGATTCAACTATTATAGGGATGAAACACGATTTATTCTGTGTCATATAAATGTTTTAGGACAAGGTAGGCTACACTCCTATTGACAGTGGAGATAAATAAATTACCATCTCTCACTTCAACCTTTTAATAGGCTACCCCTCGGTTTTAATAGGCTACCCTTCATATCCAGTCTATTCATTAGAATCAACATAACTTCCGAAGTCAAGCTCATAATTTCCCCTACTTCAACGGCTTCACATCACCCAAAATAAAATATCTTCCTACAATAGGGATACATTGAAGATGATTGCTTATATGGAGGTGGGTCGAGAATAATTTGAACAACAAACACACATGAGAAAAGTTGATAAGCAGCCCGTCACATCCAACGCGTTTCCATGGAGAGTTATTACATCCCGGATATAAAAACAAACCATGCATATAACGGCAGAAAATAATAAACACATTTATGCGTGATTGTCACATTTAATACACTTACGCTACCGGAGTGCAGGGTTGAATTGATTATTACACCATATGTTAATGCAGCTGCCTCTGTTTATGGGCTATGGGTTTACGTGCTCGCGCGCGTGCGTGATTCATCTTAATTTGAATTTGGTAAAATATCTAAAGAAATTATTCAACAATTATCCTATCTTTTTTTTGGCAGATGGGCTATATATCCATCATATCATACAGTGTGTCTGGTAAAATACAATTATTTTGTACAAACTAAACCAACTCTGTGAGAGTGGAGACACGTGCTGTAGGTCTCATTCTGTTTCCACATTCAAGTTCTCATAAACAAAGAAGCACGGGGAGATAAGGTTGCATTCCACATGCTCACAGTTACATTTGGTTTACATAGGCTACCTATTAGTACTCTATAAACGTGTAGTCTAATAACGCCCAGAGAAACTCGGTGACCGGTAGATCCATGGGAGAGGAGAGGGAGGTATGGAGCGCGTGCGCACGCTTGTCCGCGCGTGTTTGTTGCAACCAATAGACAACTGAAGAAGAGATAGTTGCTTCACAGACAGACTAATGACACTCGCGGTGTATTGTTCGCTTAATCCGTTTCTCTACTGGATCCCTGTAGCCTACCAGCTGGTCTGTATCGTCATCCCGGGAACAGTGGCTGTCACTGTGGATGCTTTGACTGAGATTTCGGATAGACCACCTATAGGCCTATAGGCTCGTTTCATTCCGTTGAAGAGGTCCGAAAAACGCAGCCAGCCAGAGACGACGGGGCATGTTGCTACACAGCTAATATTGACACGATAGACCGAGTGAAGGCGAAAGTGAGATGTTGTTCACACACTGACACAGAAAACAACACAAGGAACTGTACTAGTTTACTAACGGCATCTCGGAGTCTCAAGAGACAAGAAACCAGCGGTGGATGTCAGGTTTGTCTGATTTAGCCTACTTCGATTTTAAAAAACAGAACGTTTTTGTGGATGTACCGGTACCTGAGATAAATATAACTGAGATTGTAGAGGTTTTGTTGTTGCTGTTGTTGTTGAAATTCACAACTAGTCAATCTACAATAATGGACGACGCGCAATAATGAGGACTGACAACGTTTGCCTCTAAAACTTTCTCCACAATGAGTGTGACAGGGCGTTTTGTAGAGTGCTTTTGTCCGGTCGGCATCTGTTGTCTTGATATGCCACTGTCAAAGTCCGATGTCTATAGAGACAGATCGACATTTACTGGGCTGGGTGGTGGTCCAAAAAAGGTTTGTCAACATATTTTTTTGTTGGTTTGGGGATAATTGTGTGATTTTTGTATTATTTGTCACAGTGCATTTTTTCCCTGTTTTACATTCCCCATTTTGCAGGTTATACTATTTAATTCCTTCAATATAGCCATTTCCTCATCTGCTCATCTGCATGTTTTGGTACTTCTCTTATGCACTATGCTTTTCTGCCCACTTACTATACAGTCAACTCTATCCTGCCCTCTATCCACATTGACAATAGTGATATGTGGATAGTTTGTCCAGATCTGCAATAGGTTAACTAGCAATCATACCACACATAATATCATTCAAATCTGCACCAATTTTCAATATAAATCCACATGAACGTAGAGGAATAGCTGATGCGTCATTTCGCATGAAAGAACTGTCAAGACACGCAGCTCTCATACAAATGACATTTACTGTATAAAGGATTCTCCTCTTCACATTTCTAAAAATAGTAAAAAATTAAATAGTGATTTATTTAATTCATATGAAACAACTATTTTTACCTAATTGAATGAATGATGTCCTTCGCCATTGTAGTAGTTGGGGTTCGGTTACTTAAATCGCGGTCAATCGAATCATGGGAATCCAAATAATAATTTGTGAAAATGTTTTTTTGCTATAGCCATCCGAATGAATTGTGTCACTACAATACTAATTTAGTAAATACTTTAAGTTGATTTGGACATTGCAACTTAATAGATGCTAGTAGTCAGCATGAAGCAAAAACGTTGAAAGGTAAGATATATAGCCTATCGGCTCTATAAAATATGAAATGCATGCTGAAACAGTCATTTTCAATGTTTTTCCCCAAACACCATCCTCCTCAGTGAATTTCATTTTTTTTTAAATTGTGAAACATAAAAAAAGTTATCAATTTTAAATAAAACTATACTAAATATAGTCACATGTCAATTGATTACAACACTGCTTTGCAATGGTCTACAGTAGCCTCAGCAGCACTCTGTAGGGTAGCACCATGATGTAGCCACTAGCTTCGGTCCTCCTCTGGGTACATTGACTTCAATACCAAACCTAGGAGGCTCATGGTTCTCACCCTCTTCCATATACTTACCAAGTAATTATGACAATTTCCGGAGGATGTCCTCCAACCTATCAAAGCTCTTGCAGCATGAACTGACATGTTGTCCACCCAATCGAAGGATCAGATAACTAATCTAGTACTGAAAGCAAAATCTACAGCTAGCTAGAACTGCAGTGCATAAAATGTGGTGAGTAGTTAACTCAAAGAGAGAGAAATGTATATAGTTGAAAAGTTTCTATTTTTATGAACCTTTATTTAACTAGGCAAGTCGTTAAGAACCCATTCTTATTTCCAATGACGGCCTAGGAACAGTGGCAGTGTTCAGGGGCAGAACAACAGATTAGTATCTTGTCAGCTCGGGGGTTTGAACTTGCAACACTCTGGTTACTAGTCCAACGCTCTAACCACTAGGCTACCCTGCCGCACCAATTACATTTCTCCAAAAATTAAGGAGAAGTGAGAGAGAGAGCAGGGTACCCTGATGGGGACTCAAACCCTGGTCCCTGTGACTGTCATTCCAAAACCATTATACTGTCACAATCCTGGCTATATGAGCCTTGATACAATTCCTACCAAGTGGGCACGATGCATAGGGTGTTTGCCTGTCACGCTAGTAACCCGGTTTCACTTCCTTGTCCTTCCATTTGGATCAGTTGTGGGTCTACTCTCGACAGATTATAAGGTCTAGAAAGGCACAGTACAGGACAGTCTGGTTGTATGTTACTTCTGATACTGATGCGCTGTCTGTTGATGATCATCATTCTCCCAAGTCGTCCTATGCGCCCAGCAGGCTTAGTTATTCAGAAAAGCTTAATGCACGTTCTGCCTCCTTTCCAGTCCAAGCGGCTATTCCTCGACCTCAAACTTAATGCTTCAATATAGCCTGAATATTTGTCATTTAACTTCTAAAACGTATAACCAGTCACAACTAGTCACAATGTTTTAATCTGATTAATTCAAAAGTGTTTTGTAGGTTACCTGCGCACATTCCTCCACTCTAATGTAATTCCAGCATCCAAACTGCACTGGCAATTCCATTAATGGAAAGAGACATCTGTTACAAAACACCAGAAAGTTGATTAGAATTCAGAGATCAAGCCTTCCATACTGAGTAACAGTAGGGAGGGATGGATTTTCTGTTCCTCCAGATTGACACACTATTTGATTGTGGGTTTGAAAACGCAAACAATCATAAAGCCCTCAAAGTCGGTAATCTGTAATGCTGCGTGGCTCTGATCATAGTGTAATGAGACCGGCAGGGAGAGTGAGCTCACCTGTGGTGGTCGCCGGAGCCTCAATGTTCTGGCCCGTAGCCCTGCGTGGCTCTGATCATAGTGTAATGAGACCGGCAGGGAGAGTGAGCTCACCTGTGGTGGTCGCCGGAGCCTCAATGTTCTGGCCCGTAGCCCTGCGTGGCTCTGATCATAGTGTAATGAGACCGGCAGGGAGAGTGAGCTCACCTGTGGTGGTCGCCGGAGCCTCAATGTTCTGGCCCGTAGCCCTGCGTGGCTCTGATCATAGTGTAATGAGACCGGCAGGGAGAGTGAGCTCACCTGTGGTGGTCGCCGGAGCCTCAATGTTCTGGCCAGTAGCCCTGCGTTGCTCTGATCATAGTGTAATGAGACCGGCAGGGAGAGTGAGCTCACCTGTGGTGGTCGCCGGGGCCTCAATGTTCTGGCCCGTAGCCCTGCGTGGCTCTGATCATAGTGTAATGAGACCGGCAGGGAGAGTGAGCTCACCTGTGGTGGTCGCCGGAGCCTCAATGTTCTGGCCCGTAGCCCTGCGTTGCTCTGATCATAGTGTAATGAGACCGGCAGGGAGAGTGAGCTCACCTGTGGTGGTCGCCGGAGCCTCAATGTTCTGGCCCGTAGCCCTGCGTGGCTCTGATCATAGTGTAATGAGACCAGCAGGGAGAGTGAGCTCACCTGTGGTGGTCGCCGGAGCCTCAATGTTCTGGCCCGTAGCCCTGCGTGGCTCTGATCATAGTGTAATGAGACCGGCAGGGAGAGTGAGCTCACCTGTGGTGGTCGCCGGAGCCTCAATGTTCTGGCCCGTAGCCCTGCGTGGCATCGACTGTGCCACTAAACCCTGCAGAAGGGGTCAAGTCGATATCAACGTTTATAAACACAGGGTTTTTACAGTTATTGTTAGTTGTGGTGGTAATCATTATTTTAAAGTTCATTATATGAGGGGGAGGGTGGGCACATTTTGTTTTACAGTCAAGGGAATGGTCATGTGAAAATATTCTTAATGTTGGGAAGGGGGTGCTTTTTTTCCAACATTCACTAAGGTTCTCAAATTAACTCAAGGACTTGTCAGTCATTCAGTTTCTCCCTCTCTCTCTGTCTCAGGTGTTTCTGAGCGTTAGTGTGATGGACCACCAACAGTGTGATGGAGGCCAAGTGTCAGAGAGCTGTGACTCACTCGGTAACGGGGACTCCTGGCCCCCACCTGCCAAACTGTCCCGCCTGGAGCGGAATGGTGGCATGGGCCCCCCAGGGCCATACCAGGGCAGGACGAGACAGGGGAGCCCAGGGGCCAGAGCCCCCACCCCGGCCCCCATACCCACGATACCCGCACCACAACCTAAGAACTGGCATAAGAGAGGTAGGACTGAAAAGAAGAGAGGAGGAGAGGAGAAAGGGAGGAATGGGTGAATAGAGGAGAGAGAGCGTTTATTCATTGCAAGAGTGGACAACTATTACCTTTTCATTTCCCATGCCCTCTGCTTCTATCTGAATGCTGTGATGTGATTGGCTGTGCTGTGTGTCCGTCGTCCCAGGGAGCCTGCTGCCTGTGCTGTGTGTGGTGGAACACAGAGAGAACCCAGTCTCGGCAGTGGAGGCTGAGAGGCGAGAGGAGCATGCAGAGTTTGTACTGGTCAGGAGAGACCTGCTGTTTAACCAGCTGATAGAGATGGCTCTACTGGCCCTGGGCTACTCTCACAGCTCAGCAGCACAGGCAAAAGGTACACTACACATACATATGCTTTGACACACACACACACACACACACACACACACACACACACACACACACACACACACACACACACACACACACACACACACACACACACACACACACACACACACACACACACACACACACACACACACACACACACACACACACACTGTTCCTCCAGTGTCATTGTTTGTAACAATGTCTGTCTGTCTGTCTGTCTGTCTATCTACAGGTTTGATCCAGGTGGGTAGGTGGAACCCTGTCCCTCTGTCCTGTGTGACTGATGCTCCTGATGCCACAGTGGCTGACATGCTCCAGGACCTCTACCATGTCACCACCCTCAAGATCCAGCTCACCAGGTACCCAGAATCTCTTGAGGACAGACATACGAAACATAAATTGTATCTTAACGTCTGTCAACAGATTATAGGATGCGGCGACTAACGAGGAACTTCCCTGGTTATCAGGATGACGTTCTGGATCTTTAGAATGTCATAAGGGAAGGGGACATTTGGCCCATAGACATGCTTGAGACATGTGGAGAGAAGGACATTTGGCCCATAGACATGCATGAGACATGTGGAGAGAAGGACATTTGGCCCATAGACATGCATGAGACATGTGGAGTGAATGACATTTGGCCCATAGACATGTGGAGAGAAGGACATTTGGCCCATAGACATGTGGAGAGAAGGACATTTGGCCCATAGACATGAATGAGACATGTGGAGAGAAGGACATTTGGCCCATAGACATGAATGAGACATGTGGAGAGAAGGACATTTGGCCCATAGACATGAATGAGACATGTGGAGAGAAGGACATTTGGCCCATAGACATGAATGAGACATGTGGAGAGAAGGACATTTGGCCCATAGACATGAATGAGACATGTGGAGAGAAGGACATTTGGCCCATAGACATGAATGAGACATGTGGAGAGAAGGACATTTGGCCCATAGACATGTGGAGAGAAGGACATTTGGCCCATAGACATGAATGAGACATGTGGAGAGAAGGACATTTGGCCCATAGACATGAATGAGACATGTGGAGAGAAGGACATTTGGCCCATAGACATGCATGAGACATGTGGAGAGAAGTGGGGTGGAGCGACCAAAGAGGTTCTGGCACTTGGACTAGTTTCATATGTGTTGTGTGAAGTAATTAACTAATAACTACCACCAGGAGACATAGGCACATACACACACGCACGTGCACACACACACAGGCACACACACAAAAGGTGGTACATTGCCTTCAGAAAGTATTCATATGCATTGATTCATTCCACATTTTATTGTGTTACAGCCTGAATTCAAAATGGATTAAAAAAATAATAATTCTCACCCATCTACACACAATACCCCATAACGACAAAGTGAAAACATGTTGTTTTTTATGTTTTCAAATTTATTGACAATAAATACAGAAAAATCTCATTTACACAAGTATTCACACCCCTGAATCAATACTTTGTAGAAACACCTTTGGCAGTGATTACAGATGTAAGTCTTTCTGGGTAAGAGCTTTACACACCTGGATTGTGCAACATTTGGCCATTATTCTTTTCAAAATTCTTCAAAATCTAGCAAAATTGGTGTTGATCATTTCTAGACAACCATTTCCAGGTCTTGACTTAGATTTTCAAGGACCATTCATTGTCTTCTTGGTAAGCAACTCCAGTGTAGATTTGGCCTTGTGCTTTAGGTTATTAACCTGCTGAAATGTGAATTCATCTCCCAGTGTCTGGGAAAAGCAGACTGAACCAGGTTTTCCTCTAGGATGTTGTCTGTGCTTAGCTCCATTCTGTTTTTTTTATCCTGAAAAACTCCCCAGTCCTTAACAATTACAAGCATACACATAACATGATGCAGCCACTACTATGCTTGAGATTATGGAGAGTGGTACTCAGTAATGTGTTGTATTGAATTTGCCAAAAACA
>NC_034187.2:74248470-74255970 GCF_002021735.2 Oncorhynchus kisutch
AGCAAGGGCGGTTCCTTGCTCCAGAGCCTTTCCATTCACCTTCACACTCCTGGGCCAGACAACACTCAATCATAGGACCAACTGAAGAGATGAGTCTTTAATAAAGACTTAAAGGTTGAGACCGAGTCTGCGTCTCTCACATGGGTAGGCAGACCATTCCATAAAAATGGAGGTCTATAGGAGAAAGCCCTGCCTCCAGCTGTTTGCTTAGAAATTCTAGGGACAGTAAGGAGGCCTGCGTCTTGTGACCGTAGTGTACGTGTAGGTATGTACGGCAGGACCAAATCAGAGAGATAGTTAGGAGCAAGCCCATGTAATGCTTTGTAGGTAAGCAGTAAAACCTTGAAATCAGCCCTTGCCTTAAAAGGAAGCCAATGTAATATGATGAAATGTTTTGGTTCTAGTCAAAATTCTAGCAGCCGTATTTAGCACTAACTGAAGTATATTTAGTACTTTATCTGGGTAGCCGGAAAGTAGAGCATTGCAGTAGTCTAACCTAGAAGTGACAAAGGCATAGATAAATTTTTCTGCATCATTTTTGGACAGAACGTTTCAGATTTTTGTAATGTTACATAGATGGAAAAAAGCTGTCCTTGAAACAGTCTTGATATGTTCGTCAAAAGAGAGATCAGGGTCCAGAGTAACGCTGAGGTCCTTCACAATTTCATTTGACACGACTGTACAACCATCCAGATTAATTGTCAGATTCAACAGAAGATCTCTTTGTTTCTTGGGACCTAGAACAAGCATCTCTGTTTTGTCCGGGTTTAAAGGTTGAACATTTGCAACCATCCACTTCCTTATGTCTGAAACACAGGCTTCCAGGGAGGGCAACTTTGGGGCTTCACCATGTTTCATCGAAATGTACAGCTGTGTGTCATCCGCATAGCAATGAAAGTTAACATTATGTTTCTGAATGACATCACCAAGAGGTAAAATATATAGTGAAAACAAAAGTGGTCCTAAAACGGAACTTTGAGGAATACCGAAATTTGTCAGAGGACAAACCATCCACAGAGACAAACTGATATCTTTCCGATAGATAAGATCTAAATCAGGTCTGTGTAGACCAATTTGGTTTCCAATCTCCAAAAGAATGTGGTGATCGATGGTATCAAAAGCAGCACTAAGTTCTAGGAGCACAAGGACAGATGCAGAGCCTCGTTCTGACAACATTAAAAGGTAATTTACCACATTCACAAGTGCAGTCTCAGTACTATGATGGGGTCTAAAACCAGACTGAAGCATTTCGTATACATTGTTTGTCTTCAGGAAGGCAGTGAGTTGCTGCTCAACAGCTTTTTCAAAAAATGTTGAGAGGAATGGGAGATTCGATATAGGCCGATAGTGTTTTATATTTTCTGGGTCAAGGTTTGGCTTTTTCAAGAGATGCTTTATTACTGCCACTAGTGAGTTTGATACACATCCGGTGGATAGAGAGCCGTTTATTATGTTCAACATAGGAAGGCCAAGCACAGGAAGCAGTAGTTTAGTTGGAATAGGGTCCAGTATGCAGCTTGAAGGTTTAGAGGCCATGATTATTTTCATCAATTGGTCAAGAGATATTCTACTAAACATCTTGAGTGTCTCCCTTGATCATAGGTCCTGGCAGAGTTGTGCATACTCAGGACAACTGAGCATTGGAGGAATACGCAGATTTAAAGAGGAGTCCGTAATTTGCTTTCTAATGATCCTGATCTTCTCCTCAAAGAAGTTGATGAATGTATCACTGCTGAAGTGAAAGCCATCCTCTCTTGGGGAATGCTGCTTTTTCGTTAGCTTTATGACAATATCAAAAATACATTTTGGATTGTTCTTATTTTCCTCAATTAAGTTGTAAAAATAGGATGATCGAGCAGCAGTAAGGGCTCTTCGGTACAGCACGGTACTGTCTTTCCAAGCTAGTCGGACGACTTCCAGTTTGGTGTGGCGCCATTTCCATTCCAATTTTCTGGAAGCTTGCTTCAGAGCTCGGGTATTTTCTTTATACCAGGGAGCTAGTTTTTTATGACAAATGTTTTTTGTTTTTAAGGTGTGCAACTGCATCTAGAGTAAGGTTAAGTTGAGTTCCTCAGTTAGGTACTCCGACGATATAGTTAACCTATATTCATCATCAATGCTAATGTTAGCAAATAGTAGCTGTGGCTTTTTAACTAACTCCCCTCTCTTCCTCCATCCCTCTCTTCCACCATCCCTCTCGTCCTCCATCCCTCTCGTCCTCCATCCCTCTCGTCCTCCATCCCTCTCTTCCTCCATCCCTCTCTTCCTCCATCCCTCTCTTCCTCCATCCCTCTCTTCCTCCATCCCTCTCGTCCTCCATCCCTCTCTTCCTCCATCCCTCTCTTCCTCCATCCCTCTCTTCCTCCATCCCTCTCTTCCTCCATCCCTCTCGTCCTCCATCCCTCTCATCCTCCATCCCTCTCTTCCTCCATCCCTCTCTTCCTCCATCCCTCTCGTCCTCCATCCCTCTCTTCCTCCATCCCTCTCTTCCTCCATCCCTCTCGTCCTCCATCCCTCTCTTCCTCCATCCCTCTCTTCCTCACTTCAGAGATTGATAGCTTCTCTGACCAATCCCAACTGGGCTCCACCCATCTGACCTTTACCCATCAACCAATCCCAGGCAACACAGCCAAACAGGCCGACTCCTCGCCCCTCGTCTTCCCTCATGGTCGTGGCTGCCTAGCCCCAAGTCTCCGCCCCCCAGGACTGGTGACCGCCCCCCTCAGCCCCCATCTAGTCAACCCCCAACAGATAGTCATGGCCCAGTTCCTCAACCAGCAGTATGCAGTTACCCGAATGTTATCCCAGCAGAGCCTGTCTGTATCTGTCTCCACCTCCCCCCACCAGTTCCTCAACCACCCCTCTGTGGGGAGGCCTCCCACCTCCTTGGCTCTAGCTAAGGCCCTCGACCCCCAGCCCCAGGCTGGACCACCAGGACCTGGGTCTGGGTCCCAGAGCCAGGTGTGTGGACCATCAGACATCTACTGTGAGATCTACCAGTGGGTGAGAGAGGAGCTGAAGAGAGCAGGCATCTCCCAGGCTGTGTTCGCCCGCGTGGCCTTCAACAGGACCCAGGTAGGAGACAGACAGGGACAGGGGGAACTGGATGTATGGGACTGTGATGTAAACTAGGGGTTAGGGATTTATGAGGGGTGGGAGAGAAGGAGGGGTTGATCTCATGCTGTGTGTGCACGTGTGCGTGGTGATTAGTGTGTGTGTGTGTGTGTGTCCCAGCTCTTCTCTGCAGTAGGAACTCGTGACAGCAGTGGAGCAGCTGCTGGGCCAGCTAATCACACTCCCCTAGAGAGTCTGTACCCCAAACTCTCTAATCACACTCCCGCAGAGAGTCTATACCTCTCCTATCACACTCCCCCAGAGAGTCTCTACCTCTCTAATCACACTCCCTCAGAGAGTCTCTACCCCTACCTCTCTAATCACACTCCCCCAGAGAGTCTATACCTCTCTAATCACACTCCCACAGAGAGTCTCTACCTCTATAATCACACTCTCCCAGAGAGTCTGTACACCTACTGCTCTAATCACACTCCCACAGAGAGTCTCTACCTCGCTTAATCACACTCCCTCAAGAGAGTCTCTACCTCTCTAATCACACTCCCTCAGAGAGTCTCTAACTCTCTAATCACACTCCCTGAGAGAGTCTCTACCTCTCTAATCACACTCCCTCAGAGAGTCTCTACCCCTACCTCTCTAATCACACTCCCCCAGAGAGTCTATACCTCTCTAATCACACTCCCACAGAGAGTCTCTACCTCTATAATCACACTCTCCCAGAGAGTCTGTACACCTACTGCTCTAATCACACTCCCACAGAGAGTCTCTACCTCGCTTAATCACACTCCCTCAAGAGAGTCTCTACCTCTCTAATTACACTCCCTCAGAGAGTATCTTTCTCTCTAATCACACTCCCTCAGAGTCTTTACCTCTCTAATCACACTACATCAGAGAGTCTCTACCTCTCTAATCACACTCCCTCAGAGAGTCTCTAACTCTCTAATCACACTCCCTGAGAGAGTCTCTACCTCTCTAATCACACTCCCTCAGAGAGTCTGGACCCCTACCTCTCTAATCACACTCCCTCAGAGAGTCTCTATCTCTCTAATCACACTCCCTCAGGGAGTCTTTTCCTCTCTAATCACAGTCCCTCAGAGAGTCTGTACCCCTACCTCTCTAATCACACTCCATCAGAGAGTCTCTACCTCTCCCATTTTTCCATCCCTCGATTCTCTCCCTTACTCTTGCTCTCTTTTTAAATATATTTTTATTTTTTATTTCACCTTTATTTAACCAGGTAGGCTAGTTGAGAACAAGTTCTCATTTACAACTGTGACCTGGCCAAGATAAAGCATAGCAATTCGACACATACAACAACACAGAGTTACACATGGAGTAAACAAACATACAGTCAATAATACAGTAGAAACAAAGAAAACAAAAAGTCTATATACAGTGAGTGCAAATGAGGTAAGATAAGGGAGATAAGGCAATAAATAGGCCATGGTGGCGAAGCAATTACAATATAGCAATTAAACACGGGAATGGTAGATGTGCAGAAGATGAATGTGCAAGTAGAGATACTGGGGTGCAAAGGAGCAAGATAAATAAATAAATACAGTATGGGGATGAGGTAGGTAGATAGATGGGCTGTTTACAGATGGGCTATGTACAGGTGCAGTGATCTGTGAGCTGCTCTGACAGCTGGTGCTTAAAGCTAGTGAGGGAGATATGAGTCTCCAGCTTCAGAGATTTTTGCAGTTCGTTCCAGTCATTGGCAGCAGAGAACTGGAAGTAAAGACGACCAAAGGAGGAATTGGCTTTGGGGGTGACCCCAAATCTCTCTATCACTCTCTCTGTTAATTTCTCTATATATCTTCCTCTCGTTTTATACTTCCTACTCTATTTCACTCTCTGTATCCATTTTGTGTCTTCATGTGACTGGTCTATCCCTTGATTTTCATCTCTCCCCTCTCCCCATGTGATACCTCTCTCTCCTTTCTGTCTGCCTCCCTCCCCCTCTCTACTCCTTTCGGTCTGCCTCCCTCCCCCTCTCTCCTCCTGTCTGTCTGCCTCCCTCCCCCTCTCTCCTCCTGTCTGTCTGTCTGCCTCCCTCCCCCTCTCTCCTCCTGTCTGTCTGTCTGCCTCCCTCCCCCTCTCTCCTCCTGTCTGTCTGCCTCCCTCCCCCTCTCTCCTCCTGTCTGTCTGCCTCCCTCCCCTCTCTCCTCCTGTCTGTCTGCCTCCCTCCCCCCCTCTCCTTCTGTCTGTCTGCCTCCCTCCCCCTCTCTCCTCCTGTCTGTCTGTCTGCCTCCCTCCCCCCCTCTCCTCCTGTCTGTCTGCCTCCCTCCCCCTCTCTCCTCCTGTCTGTCTGCCTCCCTCCCCCTCTCTCCTCCTGTCTGTCTGCCTCCCTCCCCCTCTCTCCTCCTGTCTGTCTGCCTCCCTCCCCCTCTCTCCTCCTGTCTGTCTGCCTCCCTCCCCCTCTCTCCTCCTGTCTGTCTGCCTCCCTCCCCCTCTCTCCTCCTGTCTGTCTGCCTCCCTCCCCCTCTCTCCTCCTGTCTGTCTGCCTCCCTCCCCCTCTCTCCTCCTGTCTGTCCTGTGCTCCTGCAGTTAGAAGGCACTCACATGAATAGCTTCTAGAGAGACTGTTATTATTACCATCATTATCACCAGCATCATCATGGGTGTTATTATAATTACCAAAGGCTGTCATTATAGGCACCTGCCCATCCGTCGCCATGACAACGGGGCTCACCAGCCAGGTAAAATAGGGTGTGGTTTGGAAGGAACGTTTCACCTGGGTATGGTGCCAAGGGGTAGAGTGAGTGGGGCTTGGAGTGTGAAGACCCAATTGGAGTGTAAAGGCTTAATGGCTGGTGTGTGTGTGTGTGTGGGGGGGGGGGGGGGGGGGGGGGGGTCTACATTAGAGGGGTATAGTTGTAACAGCTGGAGTGAAGCACAAAATTGCTAATTTCTGGGGAGGGAGTGAGGGAGGGAGGGATGAGCCCCACCTTAAGGAAGAGAGTCTGACTCCTGTAAGAGCAGAAGCAGACAGATAATGATGTAATAAGTTTAATAGCAGTTTAATCTGTTTAATAGCAGAGCTTTAGAAGGTGGCTATCTACTGTGTTTACTCTAGCACCTTGAACAGAAAAATACTACTGTGTTTACTCTAGCACCTTGAACAGAAAAATACTACCTGTGTTTACTCTAGCACCTTGAACAGAAAAATACTACCTGTGTTACTCTAGCACCTTGAACAGAAAAATACTACTGTGTTTACTCTAGCACCTTGAACAGAAAAATACTACTGTGTTTACTCTAGCACCTTGAACAGAAAAATACTACCTGTGTTTACTCTAGCACCTTGAACAGAAAAATACTACTGTGTTTACTCTAGCACCTTGAACAGAAAAATACTACTGTGTTACTCTAGCACCTTGAACAGAAAAATACTACTGTGTTTACTCTAGCACCTTGAACAGAAAAATACTACTGTGTTTACTCTAGCACCTTGAACAGAAAAATACTACCTGTGTTTACTCTAGCACCTTGAACAGAAAAATACTAGTGAAAACATGTGCTGTCTGGGTGGGTGTGTCTGTTCAGAGAAACTCCTGGTCTAAATGACCCTCAGCCAGGTTTGTTTTGGTACAAAACTTTCCATCGGGTTCTTTTTTTAATGTTAATTATGTACATTTATCAGAACTGATCTGTCTGAGTGTCTCTTGGCCTGGTCACCATTACAGGGCTGCTATGCTGGATGCGTAACTTACCACAAGTAGATGCTTCCATTAATTTAAATCATAGGTCTTCAGGAGGAACCCAGCCCAGGTTGTTAAAGTGATGTATGCTCTGTTACATGTCTGTAGCGACTAAAAACCTAGTGTTTTGTGATGCCCCGGTGTATTCCCTCTTAGGATGTGTGTACCTGATGGTGTCTATCTCTGTGTGTCAGGGCCTGCTGTCTGAGATCCTGCGTAAAGAGGAGGATCCGAAGAGTGCCTCTCAGTCTCTCCTGGTCAACCTGCGGTCCATGCAGAGTTTCCTCCAGCTACCTGAGGGCGACCGCGACCGTATCTACCAGGAGGAGAGGGAGAGGAGTCTGACCGTGTCGACCACTATCACCCATTCACCCAACAACACTACCCCACCATGCCACACACAGGTCAGACAGACAGAGAAGGGAGTGTGGGTATTGAAGTTCTGTCTCGTTCATGCCACTCAAAGATATATTCCTTTGATGTTTCAGACCAGAAAGGAAGAGGAGAACTTTGTCAAGGCTGAAGATTGGCACTCCCGGGTTTCCATAGGCATCCCTATAGTAAGGATAACCCCGTTTCTCTCTCTCTCTCTCTCTCTCTCTCTCTCTCTCTCTCTCTAACCCCCCTCTCTTTAACCCCCCCTTCCGCTCTTTCCTACTTTCTCTCTGTCTCCCCCTCCCTCCCTCCTGCAGGCGAGGCTGTCCCCAGTAGAAGTAATAAGCAGAGG
>NC_034187.2:74260970-74403151 GCF_002021735.2 Oncorhynchus kisutch
CCTCCGGTGGCAGCTCCCCGCACCAGGCTGTCTCTCCGGCCCATCCTTACGAGGGCTCCCACCTCTCCAGCGCTGCCAGAGCCTTTCTCCTCTCCTGCGCTGCCGGAGTCTCCCGCCTGTCCAGCGCTGCCAGAGCCTTTCTCCTCTACAGTGCTGCTGGATTCTCCCGCCTGTTTAGCGCAGTCAGAGCCTTCCTCCTCTCCTGCGCTGCCGGAGTCTCCCTCCTCTCCAGCGCTGTCAGAGCCTTTCTCCTCTACAGTACTGCTGGAGTCTCCCGCCTGTTCAGCGCAGCCAGAGCTGTCAGTCTACATGAAGCAGCCCGAGCTGTCAGTCTGCATGAAGCAGCCAGTCTGCATGAAGCAGCCAGAGCTGTCAGTCTGCATAGAGCAGCCAGAGATGTCAGTCTGCATGGAGCAGCCAGAGCTGTCAGTCTGCATGGAGCTGCCAGTCTATATGGAGCTGCCAGTCTGCAAGGAGCTGTCAGTCTGCAAGGAGCGGTCAGTCTGCAAGGAGCTGTCAGTCTGCAAGGATCTGTCAATCTGCAAGGAGCTGTCAGTCTGCAAGGAGCTGTCAGTCTGTAAGGAGCTGCCAGTCTGCAAGGGGCTGCCAGTCAGCACGGAGCCGCCAGAGCTGTCAGTCTGTAAGAAGCCGCCAGAGCTGTCAGCCTATATGGAGCAGCCAGTGCCGCCAGTCTGCCCAGCATCGCCAGTCTGCCCAGCACCGCCAGTCTGCCCAGCGTCGCCAGTCTGCCCAGCACCGCCAGTCTGCCCAGCGTCGCCAGTCTGCCCAGCGCCGCCAGTCTGCCCAGCGCCACCAGTCTGCCCAGCATCGCCAGTCTGCCCAGCACCGCCAGTCTGCCTAGCGGCACCAGTCTGCCCAGCGTCGCCAGTCTGCCCAGCGCCGTCAGTCTGCCCAGCGCCGCCAGATCTGCCAGTCAGCCAGACTCTTCCAGATCTGCCAGTCAGCCAGACTCTTCCAGATCTGCCAGTCAACCAGACTCTTCCAGATCTGCCAGTCAACCAGACTCTTCCAGATCTGCCAGTCAACCAGACTCTTCCAGATCTGCCAGTCAACCAGACTCTTCCAGATCTGCCAGTCAACCAGACTCTTCCAGATCTGCCAGTCAACCAGACTCTTCCAGATCTGCCAGTCAACCAGACTCTTCCAGATCTGCCAGTCAGCCAGGATCTTCCAGATCTGCCAGTCAGCCAGGATCTGCTGAAACCACCAGCCAGCCAGGATCTGGTAGATCTATCTACCTGCCTGAGCTTCCTCTCACTCCTGAGCTTCCTCTCACTCCTGAGCTTCCTCTCACTCCTGAGCTTCCTCTCACTCCTGAGCTTCCTCTCACTCCTGAGCTTCCTCTCACTCCTGAGCTTTCTCTCACTCCCGAGCTTTCTCTCACTCCCGAGCTTCCCCTCAGTCCCGAGCTGCCTCAGTCCCGAGCTGTCCTTCAGTCCCGATCTGCTCCTCAGTCCAGTGGGGTTCTGGGTGAGGACTACTAGGCCATGGTCGGCGGCGAGGGTGGACTATCCAGGGACGAAGGGAGAGGGGACTAAGACATTAAATGAGTGGGGTCCACGTCCCGCGCCGGAGCCTCCACCATGGACAGACGCCCACCCGGACCCTCCCTATTGTTTTGAGGTGCGTTCGGGAGTCCGCACCTTAGGGGGGGGGGGGGGTTCTGTCACGCCCTGGTCAAAGTATTTTGTGTTTATCTTTATGTATTTGGTCAGGCCAGGGTGTGGCATGGGGTTTTTGTAATTGTGGTGTGTTTGTCTTGGGGTTTTGGTGGTGGTATTGGGATTGTAGCTTAGTGGGTTGTCTAGCAAAGTCTATGGCTGTCTGGAGTGGTTCTCAATCAGAGGCAGGTGCTTATCGTTGTCTCTGATTGGGAACCATATTTAGGCAGCCATATTCTTTGAGTTTGTCGTGGGTGATTGTCCTTAGTGTCTTACTTGTACTCTCTGTTAGTTTGCACTAGATAGGCTGTTTCGGTTTTCAGTACGTTTATTGTTTTGTTCGTGTAAGTTCGTGTTATTTTGTTTCATTAAATATGAATCTCAATCGACACGCTGCAGTTTGGTCCGACTCTCCTTCATCACCACTAGAAAACCGTAACACTCTCTCTCTCTCTCTCCAGTATAAAGTACTTCAGTGAGGATCAGGTTGTTCTCCTCTAAGGTCATGTTGAGGTCAATGCCATTACACTGACAGGTGGTACTCTACCCCTGCTGGGCTACTGTTTAATCTCTCTCTCTCTCTCCCTCTGCCTCTTTCTCTCTCTCAAACCCCACCTTCTCTCTCTCTCTCTCTCTCTCTCTCTCTCTCTCTCTCTCCCTCTCTCTCTCTCTCTCTCTCTCTCTCTCTCTCTCTCTCTCACGATTGTGTCAGCTCACGTTAGTGTATGGCTGTTTGGCAGGCAGCACCATGTTGAAGCTCTGTGTTGTATCTGCTTACTGCATCTGGATGGCTGTTTGTGCTAGTGCTGGACTACGGCCAGGTGTGTGTGCGTGCCACTGTAATTGTGTAGAGGTGGAAAGCTTGGCATTGTTGCTGCTTTCCCTCGCTGTCTCCTCCTGTCCTCCAGCTCCTAATACAGAGAAGGGTTCTGCGATGAGTTTGAAGTGTACTTGCTTTGTATGAAGCATTAATAACTGTTGTTTTCTACTCATGAAAAGCACAGAACATCTGATTTACTAAAGATAGTACACTTCATTTTAGTATCTTGCTTGACGATGCTGTAGTGGAGCGGGTCGATAGCTTCAAGTTTCTAACATGGACCAAGCACACCAACACAGTCGTGTTGAGGGCTGTAAAGATTTGGCATGGGTCCTCAGATCCTCACAAAGTTCTACATCTGCACCATTGAGAGCATCTTGCCTGGCTGCATCACCGCCTGGTATGGTAACTGCTTGGCATCCGACCTCAAGGCGCTACAGAGGGTAGTACGTATGACCCAGTACATCACTGGGGCCGAGCTCCCTGCCATCAAGGACCTCTATACCAGGCTGTCAGAGGAAGGCCCGGAAAATTGTCGAAGACTCCAGCCACCCAAGTCATAGACTGTTTTCTCTGCCACCACACGGCAAGCAGTACCGGAGCACCAAGTCTGGGACCAACAGAACCCTGAACAGAGCACCAAGTCTGGGACCAAAAGGCTCCTGAACAGAGCACCAAGTCTGGGACCAAAAGGCTCCTGAACAGAGCACCAAGTCTGGGACCTAAAGGCTTCTGAACAGAGCACCAAGTCTGGGACCAAAAGGCTCCTGAACAGAGCACCAAGTCTGGGACCAACAGGACCCTGAACAGAGCACCAAGTTTGGGACCAAAAGGCTTCTGAACAGAGCACCAAGTTTGGGACCAAAAGGCTTCTGAACAGAGCACCAAGTCTGGGACCTAAAGGCTTCTGAACAGAGCACCAAGTCTGGGACCAAAAGGCTCCTGAACAGAGCACCAAGTCTGGGACCAACAGGATCCTGAACAGAGCACCAAGTCTGGGACCAACAGGACCCTGAACAGAGCACCAAGTCTGGGACCAACAGGACCCTGAACAGAGCACCAAGTCTGGGACCAACAGGACCCTGAACAGAGCACCAAGTCTGGGACCATAAGGCTCCTGAACAGAGCACCAAGTCTGGGACCAAAGGACCCTGAACAGAGCACCAAGTCTGGGACCAAAAGGACCCTGAACAGAGCACCAAGTCTGGGACCATAAGGCTCCTGAACAGAGCACCAAGTCTGGGACCATAAGGCTCCTGAACAGAGCACCAAGTCTGGGACCAAAAGGACCCTGAACAGATTACCAAGTCTGGGACCAAAAGGCTCCTAAACAGAGCACCAAGTCTGGGACCAACAGGACCCTGAGCAGCTTCTACCCCCAAACCATAAGACTGCTAAAAGTTAGTTAAATAATTCATCAAATAGCTACCCGGAATATCTGCATTGACTCTTTTTGCACTAACTTTGACTCATCACATACACTGCTGCTACTGTTAATTATCTATCATGTTGCCTAGTCACTTTGTTCCTAGTAATATGTACATATCTACCTCATTACCTCGTACCTCAGCAAATCGACTCGGTATAGGTACCTCGTGTATATAGCCATGGTATTACCTCGTACCTCAGCACATCGACTCGGTATAGGTACCTTGTGTATATAACCAAGTTATTACCTCGTACCCCTGCACATCGACTCGGTACAGGTACCTCGTGTATATAGCCAGGTTATTACCTCGTACCCCTGCACATCGACTCGGTACAGGTACCTCGTGTTTATAGCCAAGTTATTACCTCGTACCCCTGCACATCGACTCGGTACAGGTACCTCGTGTTTATAGCCAAGTTATTACCTCGTACCCCTGCACATCGACTCGGTACAGGTACCTCGTGTTTATAGCCAAGTTATTACCTCGTACCCCTGCACATCGACTCGGTACAGGTACCTCGTGTTTATAGCCAAGTTATTACCTCGTACCCCTGCACATCGACTCGGTACAGGTACCTCATGTTTATAGCCAAGTTATTACCTCGTACCCCTGCACATCGACTCGGTACAGGTACCTCGTGTTTATAGCCAAGTTATTACCTCGTACCCCTGCACATCGACTCGGTACAGGTACCTCGTGTTTATAGCCAAGTTATTACCTCGTACCCCTGCACATCGACTCGGTACAGGTACCTCGTGTTTATAGCCAAGTTATTACCTCGTACCCCTGCACATCGACTCGGTACAGGTACCTCGTGTTTATAGCCAAGTTATTGTTACTCATTGTGTATCTATTATTACTTTTATTATTACGTGTTTTACTTTTCTATTATTTCTCTATTTTCTCTCTGCATTGTTGGGAAGGGCCAGTAAGTAAGCACTTCACTGTTAGTCTACACCTGTTACTTACAAAGCATGTGACAAATAACATTTTATTTTATTGAAGGGCTTCTGAAAAGGTTCCTTTTCTATGGTTTCTCTGACTGGGTTCTGATATGTGTTCTGCAGGGCTGGCTGTGTGAGCTGCTGCGCTGGAAGGAGGATCCGTCCCCGGAGAACCGGACCCTGTGGGAGAACCTGTGTATGATCAGGCGCTTCCTGAGTCTGGCCCAGACGGAGCGAGATGCCATCTACGAACAGGAGAGCAACGCTCTGCAGCAACACTGTACAGACAGACTGATACAGCAAGTCAACAACAACACACTGGTCAGTCTACTCTAAATAGCCTGTACAGATGTAGGATCTTCATTTGATCACTATGTTGTTGCTGAGAATTTTCCTGCGCCGCAACAAATGCCAATTAGTTTTTTTTGATATACATAAATTCACTGAAAACCTGCACTACCACACGGTCATATTAACAGTAATGCACTTTTCATGTAGCTTAATTTTAGCCAACTAATAGCCTAACCACCGATCAAGCAACATTATTGACTAAACATTAAAATCCAGTTGCTGCAGGATTGTTTTGCTACGACAATGCTGGTCAAATTAAGATCCTACATCTGTACATAGACACACTCCTACAGTAATACACAGTCAACACAAAAACAACTTTGGAGAGACAGACTCACACAGCTAGTCAATGACTACACACTGGTCAGTCTACCCGGTATAGCCTACACACACACACAGGTATACGGATGGAAGCGCACTCACAACATAAACACATAATTCTACTCTGTTAATGTACATGCGTTACACATGCGTATGTAGATAATTGAATGTAGAGTTGTGTAGCTGTTTGACGATAGTGTTCATACGTGTAGTTTGGTCCTCCTGTAACACAGCCATCAGCTCCCATTCGTTTGTTTAGAACTTCCATCTGTCTCCACCAGCTCCAACGCCACTCCCCATTGCCACAGCAACACCATCAACGACTCCTGACCCCTCGGTCCCAGCAGCCCTTGCAGCCCCAGGCGGGGCCTCGCCTGCCTCCACGACAACCGTCCACAGCATCACAAGCCGAGAATGAGGGGGGTGGGGGCCAACTGAAGACCTGGTTGGGGGGTAGTAAGGTTGATGGGAGGGTAGAGGACATTACTGGTCTGGGCAATAGGAGTAGGGCTGAGGGTAGTAGTGACAAGGAAGGGGGCGAGGGAGGTTGGTCGGGGGCCAGACAGAGTAACGGGGAGGGCAATGGCGGGCGTAATGGTGAGGGGTTTCGGGTGTCCCGGGAGGCGCAGGGGATCCTGCAGAGCTTCATCCAGGACGTGGGTCTGAACCCAGACGAGGAGGCTGTCCACACCCTGTCAGCCCAGCTAGGCCTGCCAAAACACACCATCCTCAGCTTCTTCCATTGCCACCACCACAGTTACACACACCAGAACCATAGACAGGACTACAGTGAGATCCACCACAACCAACTTCCCAGCCAGAACCACAGGGACCAGGACCTGCTCTTCTGTATTGGAGCAGGCCCAACCCAGCCTGACAGAACTACAGGGGAGAAGGAAGAAGGAGGAGCCGTAGATCCCACTGGACGGATAGGTGGAGAGGAGGAGGAGGACATGGAGGGGGAAGAGGTAATAGAGTGGGAGGGGGGGAAAGAGTTGGATGTGAGCACCCAGACTAACACCGTTATCACCCTAAAGGAGGAGGAGCAACATGACTCTATCCAATCACAGCCGGAGACAACCCAACCACATGACTCTGATGAATAGCATGGCCCCAACCACTAGTTGTCCCCTCTAACCCAAATAATATTCCCCATTTCTGAAGAACTGTAGTAATGATGTGTCATAATAGGTGATTCCCTTATTTGTAATGAAATATTGAAATAAAGGACTGTCTTTGTGAAAGGAAATGAGACTATGTAGTTACACAAGATATTTTAACTGTTGAGGATCCCATTTTAAACACTATGCCAACAAATGCCTTGTAGTATGCGTCACTACCCACCTGGTCCTATGGCTAGATCGTCCTCTCTGGATTCTGATGATACTGAAATGTGAATAGTTTGTTTTGATTTCTTTCTCTGTCACCAAACTCAACTATGCTTTCTTATATCTTTCTGTCACAAAGTCCACTTTTATGTGTCTCTTTGACTGACGGTAAAATCAATTGTCTTAAGGTATTTTTTGGTCAACAATCAACATATTTGAGTGGCTTCTCTCAAATTGTGTATGCAAATTATTTCACTCATGCAATTTAATACTTCAGTTGGTCAACTGTAGAAGAAAAGGCTAATATGCAAATAATGTGTGTGTATAACTGCCTTTGATTTAACCTACCATCTTTGTAAAAATGTATTTGTTTTAAAATAGTTAATTCCATCGATTTATGAGTAACTTGATCGAAGTGGTTGTTTTTAACATCTTTCATAATTTATCTGTTCAGAAATGCAATGAATGTGGATGTTAATTCATTTTGTATTTATACCTGTGATTTATGATTTGCTTCGTCACACATTAAACACTTATAAAATGGAGCTACTGTTGATTTGGTTGTTTTTTCTGTGGTATCTATGGTTACAAATATTATTTTCAATCTAAGCAGGTTTTTCCCAAACAGACTAAGAGGTAGACAGGCATCTTTTTTCTGACATGTTCACACCTGCTCAGTTACTATTCCCTTGAAAATAAATGTACGACAGTTGAGTCTGAATTTTACATACACCTTAGCCAAATACATTTAAACTCAGTTTTGAACAATTCCTGACATTTAATCCTAGTAAAAATTCCCTGTCTTAGGTCAGTAAGGATCAACACTTTATTTTAAGAATGTGAAATGTCAGAATAATAAGAGGGTGAACCCAATAAATTGGGCAAAGTTGGCCCAGTCCTCCTGACAGAGCTGGTGTAACTGAGTCAGGTTTGTAGGTCTCCTTGCTCGCACATGCTTTTTCAGTTCTGCCCACAAATGTTCTGTAGTATCGAGGTCAGGGCTTTGTGATGGCCACTCCAATACCTTGACCTTGTTGTCCTTAAGCCATTTTGCCACAAATTTGGAAGTATGTTTGGGGTCATTGTCCATTTGGAAGACCCATTTGTGACCAAGCTTTAACTTGACTGATGTCTTGAGATGTTGCTTCAATATATCCACATAATTTTCCTGCCACACGATGCCATCTATTTTGTGAAGTGCATCAGTCCCTCCTGCAGCAAAGCACCCCCACAACATGATACTGCCACCCCCGTGCTTCACGGTTGGGATGGTGTTCTTCGGCTTGCAAGCATCCCCCTTTTTCCTCCAAACATAAAGATGGTCATTATGGCCAAACGGTTCTATTTTTGTTTCATCAGACTAGACAACATTTCTCCAAAAAGTACGATCTTTGTCTCCATGTGAAGTTGCAAACCGTAGTCTGGCTTTTTTTTATGCCGGTTTTGGAGCAGTGGCTTCTTCCTTGCTGAGGGGCCTTTCAGGTTATGTCGATATAGGACTCGTTTTACTGTGGATATAGATACTTTTGTACCTGTTTCCTCCAGCATCTTCACAAGGTCCTTTGCTGTTGTTCTGGGATTGATTTGCACTTTTCGCACCAAAGTACATTCATCTCTAGGAGACAAAACGAGTCTCCTTCCTGAGCGGTATGACAGCTGCGTGGTCCCATGGTGTTTATACTTGAGTACTATTGTTTGTACAGATGAATGTGGTACCTTCAGGCGTTTGGAAATTGCTCCCAAGGATGAACCAGACCTGTGGAGGTCTTGGCTGATTTCTTTTCATTTTCCCATGATGTCAAGCAAAGAGGAACTGAGTTTGAAGGTAGGCCTTGAAATACATCCACTCAAATGATGTCAATTAGCCTATCAGAAGCATCTAAATCCATTACATAATTTTCTGTAATTTTCCAGGCCTTTTAAAGGCACAGTCAACTTAGTGTATGTAAACTTCTGACCCACTGGAATTGTAAACAATTGTTGGAAATATTACTTTGCACAAAGTAGATGTCCTAACCGACTTGCCAAAACTATAGTTTATTAACAGGAAATTTGTGGATTGGTTGAAAAATGAGTTTTAATGACTCCAACCTAAGTGTATGTAAACTTCTGACTTCAACTGTGTATAATCAATGACATTAACTGAGCTGCTGTTGTTTTGATTTTAAGTCAATCTTGTCATTTCGCAATGTAGCATGGGGAAATGCGTTGTTGGCTATTGCTCTTATGTTGTATAGCACAGGAGGTTGGTGGCACCTTAATCGGGGAATACGGGCTCGTGGCAATGACCCCCCCCCCCCCCCCCCCAATGAGCGGCTACTATGGAGGATCAGCTACCTACGGAGGAACGGCTACTATGGAGGATCAGCTACCTACGGAGGAGCGGCTACTATGGAGGATCAGCTACCTACGGAGGAACGGCTACTATGGAGGATCAGCTACCTACGGAGGAACGGCTACTATGGAGGATCAGCTACCTACGGAGGAACGGCTACTATGGAGGATCAGCTACCTACGGAGGAACGGCTACTATGGAGGATCAGCTACCTACGGAGGAACGGCTACTATGGAGGATCAGCTACCTACGGAGGAACGGCTACTATGGAGGATCAGCTACCTACGGAGGAACGGCTACTATGGAGGATCAGCTACCTACGGAGGAACGGCTACTATGGAGGATCAGCTACCTACGGAGGAACGGCTACTATGGAGGATCAGCTACCTACGGAGGAACGGCTACTATGGAGGATCAGCTACCTACGGAGGAACGGCTACTATGGAGGATCAGCTACCTACGGAGGAACGGCTACTATGGAGGATCAGCTACCTACGGAGGAACGGCTACTATGGAGGATCAGCTACCTACGGAGGAACGGCTACTATGGAGGATCAGCTACTATGGAGGATCAGCTACCTACGGAGGATCAGCTACTATGGAGGATCAGCTACCTACGGAGGAACGGCTACTATGGAGGATCAGCTACCTACGGAGGAACGGCTACTATGGAGGATCAGCTACCTACGGAGGAACGGCTACTATGGAGGATCGGCTACTATGGAGGATCAGCTACCTACGGAGGAACGGCTACTATGGAGGATCAGCTACCTACGGAGGAACGGCTACTATGGAGGATCAGCTACATACGGAGGAACGGCTACTATGGAGGATCAGCTACCTACGGAGGAACGGCTACTATGGAGGATCAGCTACCTACGGAGGATCAGCTACTATGGAGGATCTGAAAGCATCTGACAAAACGATGGGCCCTTATGAAAATTTCCTGGCTTGTCTGACAGACTGACTGACTGCGCCCTCCTCTCAAGCCAGACTGGTTGTTCGGGGGTTTTAATTATTTTTTTCAAATAAATCATATCACATGATATATTTAAACACCATTCATACGAGATTAAGTCCTTCAGAGAAGCAATTTGACTTTTTAAAAACACCTCCACACAATAACTGCCACTGCATAGGCCTATGAAGTGAAATCATCTTAATTATTCTGTAATGTTGTTCAAGGCGAGGACTCTTTAATCAACTGCACATTTTCTCTCTTTAGATTATTTTTTGCGTATTTTAATAAACCTTTCTCTCCCGAGAGTAAATCATAATTTTCAAAGATAATTTCTCACATATTAATTCAGGGTTTATGTTATGCGTTGTGCACAGAAAGACTAATGCGTGAGACAAACTGCCTCTAATTTCTTTCTATAAACTCTGCTGTAGAAGAGCGAGAAGTAGAACACGGCCAAATTACAGTTAATAGATCAAATGACTTTCATTAGTCATACATTAGCATATAGCTTACTTCATATATATCTAATAACGTCTTATTATTCTCGATCGTTTTGTTGAGGACGTTACAAGCTCACTTTGGAGCACAAAGGAGATGCTCTGATATACACTATTAACACACACACACTGTTTTTTTACACTGACCAGTTCAAAGAACAATAATGTTACCTTTGATATCATTGAGTGCAACTAGCCAACATTTCAATCAACAATAGTTTATTGAGCATGAGTAATGCACTCTTAGAAAAAAGAGTTCCACAAGGGTTCTTTGGCTGTCCCCATAGGAGAAACCTTTTGGATTTCAGGGAGAACCTTTTTTGGTTCCACATAGAACTCTTTGTGGAAAGGGTCCTACATGGAACCCAAAAGGGTTATACCTGGAACCAAAAAGGGTTCTTCAATGGGGACAGCTGAAGAATCATTTTAGGCTCTAGATAGCACCTATGGTAGTGCAGTGGTGCAGCATGGCTGTAAGGTTAGAGTAATGGTGTCCAACATCATTAAAGAGCCGTGGTGCAGTGTTTTTTATAGATTGGTGAAGTCTCCACAACCTCAACTTTGTGGTTCATCAATCTGATGATGGACTAACACATTTTTTGGCAACAACCCTACCCTCCCATTCTCGTATTACACTGGCATGATACAGAATCAGTGAGGAAATATAGGTTGGGTTTTAGATCATCTCGTTCAGACACACACTTCTAATGCTCGGAAGGAGAGGGACAAAACTCGCTTTGCGCAACTACCCTAGGGCTGAGGTCATAGTTTAGTGATGCACTACATGACCAAAAGTATGTGGACACCTGCTTGTCGAACATCTCATTCCAAAATCATGGGCATTAATATGAAGTTGGTCCCCCCTTTGCTGCTATAACATCCTCCACTCTTCTGAGAAGGCTTTCCACTAGATGTTGGAACATTGCTGTGGGGCAATGCTTCCATTCAGCCAAAAGAGCATTGAGGTCGGACACTAATGTTAGGCGATTAAACCTGAATTCTAGTCGGCGTTCCAATTTATCCCAAAGGTATCCAATGGGGCTGAGGTCAGGGCTCTGTGCAGGCAGTCAAGTTCTTCCACACCGATCTCAACAAATCATTTCTGTTTGGACCTCGTCTTGTTCACGGGGGCATTGTCATGCACAGAATTGTCTAGAATGTCATTGTATGCTGTAGCGTTAAGATTTTCCTTCACTGGAACTAAGGGGTCTAGCCCAAACCATTATTCCTCCTCCACCAAACTACACAGTTGGCACTATGCACTGGAGCAGGTAGCTTTCTCCTGGCATCTGCCAAACCCAGATTAGTCCGTCAAACTGCCACATGGTGAAGCGTGATTCATCACTCCAGAGAACGCCTTTCCATTACTCCAGAGTCCAATGGTGGCAAGCTTTGGTGATCTTAGGCTTGTGTGTTGATCTTAGTCTTGCATGGCGTTGCGTGTGTAGATCTTAGGCTTGTGTGCGGCTGCTCGGCCATGGAACCCCATTTCATGAAGCTCCCGACAAACAGCTCTTGTGCTGCTGTTGTTTCCAGAGGGAGTTTGGAACTCAGTAGTGAGTGTTGCAACCGAGGACAGACGTTTTTTTTCACGCTACACGCTTCAGCACTATGCAGTCCTGTTCTGTGACCTTATGTTGCCTACCTCTTCACGGCTGAGCCGTTGTTGCTCCTAGACGTTTCCATGTCACAATAACAGCACTTACAGTTGACCGGGGCAGCTCTAGCAGGGCAGACATTTTACGAACTGACTTATGAGAAAGCTGACATCCTATGTGGGTGCCACGTTGAAAGTCACTGAGCGCTTCAGTAAGGCCCTTCTACTACCACTGTTTGTCTATGGAGATTGCATGGCGGTGCGCTCAATTTTATACACATTTTATACACCTGAAATAGATGTATAAAATCTGAGGGGTGTCTGAATACTTTTGTGTATATAGTGTAGCTGGGAAGGAGTGATGACGATACCAGCCACTACAACTTCCTGAGTGATAACAAGTACTTTCCCACAAGTCTGACTGATTAGATAGATCAGACCAGGTTCAGTGCCCTCAGAAAGTATTCACACCCCCTGACATTTTGTTATGTTACAGTCTTACTCTAAAAATGATTAAATTGTTTTTTTTGCAAAAACAGTATTTTTTACATTTTTGCAAATGTATACAAAAAAAAGCGGAAATATCACAATTTCCACAAGTATTCAGACCCACTTCTCAGTACTTTATTGAAGCACCTTCGGAAGCGTTTAGAGCCTAGAGTCTTCTTGGGTATGAAGCTACAAGCTTGGCACACCTGTATTTGGGGAGTTTCTCCCATTCTTCTCTGCAGTTCCTCTCAAGCTCTGTCAGGTTGGATGGGGAGCATTGCTAGACAGCTATTTTAAGGTCCCTCCAGAGATGTTCAATCGGGTTCAAGTCCGGGTTCTGGCTGGGCCACACAAGGATATTCAGAGATGTGTCCCGAAGCTACTCCTGCATTATCTTGGCTGTGTGCTTAGGGTCGTTGTCCTGTTGGAAGGTGAACCTGCATCCCAGGCTGAGGTCATGACGGCTCTGGAGCAGGTTTTCATCAAGGATCTCTCTGTACTTAGCTCCGTTCATCTTTGCCTCAATCCTGACTAGTTTCTCAGTCCCTGTCGTTGAAAATTCTCCCCACAGCATGATGCTGCCACCACCATGCTTCACTGTGGGGATGGTGCCAGGTTTCCTCCAGACGTGACGCTTGGCATTCAGACCAAAGAGTTCAATCTTGGTTTCATCAGACCAGAGAATCTTGTTTCTCATACTCTTGATTGATTGATGGAGTGCTGCAGAGATGGTTGTTCTTCTGGAAGGTTCTCCCATCTCCACAGAGGAACTCTGGAGCTCTGTCAGAGTGACAATCAAGTTCTTGGTCACCTCCCTGACCAAGGTCCTTGGCTTAGTTTGGCCGGGCGACCATCTCTAGGAAGAGTCTTGGTGGTTCCAAACTACTCCCATTTAAGAATGATGGAGGCCACTATGTTCTTGGGGACCTTCAATGCTGCAGACATGTTTTGATACCCTTCCCCAGATCTGTGCCCTGACACAATCCTTTCTCGGTGCTCTCTGGACAATTCCTTGAACCTCATGGCTTGGTTTTTGCTCTGACATGCACTGTCAACTGTGGGACCTTAAATAGACAGGTGCGTGCCTTTACAAATCATGTACAATCAATTGAATTTACCACAGGTGGACTCCAATAAAGTTGTGTAAGCAGCTCAAGGATGATCACTGGAAAAAGGATGCACCTGAGCTCAATTTCGAGTCTCATAGCAAAGGGTCTGAATGCTTTTCAGACCCTTTTCAGACCCAAACGGTTTTCACTTTGCCATTATGGGGTATTGTGTGTAGATTAGTGAGGAGTTTATTTATTTAATCCATTTTATAATAAGGCTGTAATGTAACAAAATGTGTACAAATTCAAGGGGCATCGTATTAATGGCAAAATAACATGCAAAGACAGGCAACAAAAAACAACAACAACAAAAAACCAGTTGGGGATCAAACAGATTGCCACTGGCTGAGTTGATGGATGTTGTTGTCAGATTAACACGTTTTCCATCATGCACTATGTTCAACTACTTCAATGCTCAAACAATCTGTAAGTCTCAGTCAGAGCATTAATAGATACAGGTGTTGAATTGTAGGCCTAAAACTTTAAATAGATTGAATGCACAGTTTATCAGCTTTATTTAGTTATAGTCTGTCACCTTGTAAAATGTTGGTGCTTTCTGTCTGAATGAGTGAATCTGTGTCTTGTCGGACATAGGTTAGTGCCTCTCAGTTTTCTGTCTGCCACTGTCTATCTCTGTCTCTCTGTCATTCTGTCTCTCTTTCATTATGTCTCTCTCTCTCTATGTTCTTCTGCTCGATGATGTTGCCCATTGCTATTCTTCACCAGATAGTGAATCGTTCAAGCCCCATTTGCTCTGAATGTCTTTTAGCATAATTCAATAAAGATTTGCGGCATTCTGTCATCTGTTACCATGACGACATCTCTACCGGGGCCAATCAGGGCCCGTGGAATCCTCGTCATCGGTAATATTAGCGATAATAACGTTAATGGCGTTTCTGAAAATGCAGCGCTCCTGATTATTATTACGATGGTAATGATGATGATGATTAGACATTGTTGTTTCGTTACGCTGCCCCATCTCCCCCTCCCATATCAACATCCTCCTGTAGTACTCTTAATGCAGGACAGGTTAATGACCCTCCCCCCTTACTCTCTCCCATCAGACATTACTGAGGTTCTTAATGGACTGGAGACTCATTGCCTTTTACTGTGATGACCTTCATGGCTGTGATAACTTTCATGGCTGTCACCAAGCAGTCAACTCTGAGAAGTATGAAGCACCATCATCATTGAAGTATCATCAACACTTGTCAAAAGCAATCTTAAAAATAAATCCCCATACAAATGGTTTCTCTCTCTCTCACACACACATACACACTCCCTCAAGTTTTTCAAAATAAATGAATATACTTCCATCGAACTTTGTGCGTTACATTTATTTTCATATTGACTTCTGTTCCTATTATCATCAATTGTCTCTAATTATCTCATTAAGCATATCTTAATCAGAACTAATGAGTTAGATTTGTCTGAGAACCGCTCTTGATAATCAGTGTCAGTTTCTCTATCAGTGTCTCAGTTGCTCACCAAAAACCTTACATGTCTCTTACATGCCGATCAGACCGTTCGCATGTTGATTTTGTCCACCCACAATAGATGCGATCAGGACACGCAGGTTGAAATATCAAAATGAACTCTGAACCAACTATATTAATTTGGGGACAGGCTGAAAAGCATTAAATATTTATGGAAATTTAGCTAGCTAGCTTGCTGTTGCTAGCTAATTTGTCCTAGGATATAAACATTGGGTTGTTATTTTAACTTAAATGCACAAGGTCCTCTCCTCCGACAATTAATCCACAGATAAAAGGGTAAACCAAGTTCATTTCCAGTAATCTCTCCTCCTTCAGGCTTCATCTTTTTCTTTGGACTTTATATGGTGCTTGGCAACCAACTTTAAGGTGTATAACCTCTACCAACTGGACTGGAGTGTGGACCTCAGTTCATCTTGCAATCACCCATGTGGGTATATGCTCCTAAAAACCAATGAGGACATCGGAGAGACGGGACTTGCAGCCCGTCAAGTGTCACAAATAGAACCAAGTTCTATTTTAGCGCCTGGTTAGGCAAATGGTCATTGATGCGTGCGAGCAGAGTGGGTGCAATGATTGAATAACATGTATGTGTACATTTATTTTGCAACGTTCGCACACACACACGCAACGTGAGAGGTGTGGTCAGCATGTTAGCATAGAATCACATATAAAGAGATACCTTATTTACAAAACTATTCAGAGCCTTTGCTATGAGACTCGAAATAGACTCGAAATTGAGCTCAGGTAATGTTTCCATGAATCATCCTTGAGATGTTTCTACAACTTGATAGGAGTCCACCTGTGGTAAATTCAATTGATTAGACATGATTTGGAAAGGCACAGATCTGTCTATAGAAGGTCCCACAGTTGACAGTGCATGTCAGAGCAAAAACCAAGCCATGAGGTTGAAGGAATTGTCCATAGAGCTCCGAGACAGGATTGTGTCGAGGCACAGATCTGGGGAAGGGTATCAAAACATTTCTGCAGCATTGAAGGTCTCCATCATGGAATGGAGGAAGTTTGGAACCACCAAGACTCTTCCTAGAGCTGGCCCCCCAGCCAAACTGAGCAATTGGGGGAGAAGGGCCATGGTCAGGGAGGTGACCAAGAACACGATGGTCAGTCTGGCAGAGCTCCAGAGTTCCTCTGTGGAGATGGGAGAACCTTCCATATGGACAACCATCTCTGCAGCACTCCACCAATCAGGCCTTTATGGTGGAGTGGCCAGACGGATGCCACTCCTCAGTAAAAGGCACATGACAGCCTGTTAGGAGTTTACAAAAGACACCTGAAGACTCTCAGACTATGAGAAACAAGATTCTCTGATCTGATGAATCCATGATTGAACTCTTTGGCCTAAATGCCAAGCATCACTTGAATCACGTCTGGAGGAAACCTTGCACCAGCCCTACGGTGAAGCATGGTGGTGGCAGCATCATGTTGTGGGGATGCTTTTCAGCGGCAGGGACTGGGAAACTAGTCAGGATTGAGGCAAAGATGAACGGAACGAAGTACAGAGAGATCCTTGATGAAAACCTGCTCCAGAGCCGTCATGACCTCAGCCTTGTATGAAGGTTCACCTTCCAACAGGACAACGATCCTAAGCACACAGCCAAGACAATGCAGGAGTGGTTTCGGGACACATCTCTGAATGTACTTGTGTGGCCCAGCCAGAACCCGGACATTACCCTGATCGAACATCCCTGGAGAGACCTTCAAATAGCTGTCTAGCAATGCTCCCCATCCAACCTGACAGAGCTTGAGAGGATCTACAAAGAAGAATGGGAGAAAGTCCCCAAATACAGGTGTGCCAAGCTTGTAGCTTCATACTCAAGAAGACTCTAGGCTGCAATCGCTGCCAAAGGTGCTTCGACAAAGGTCTGAATACTTATGTAAATTGTAATATTTACAATTGTATTTTTTATAAATTTGAAAAAATTAAAATAAAATAAACTGTTATTGCTTTGTCAGTATGGGGTATTGTGTGACTAGACTGACTTCATGACCAAAATGATCATATTTACACTGTGTAGTCAATTTTGACACGAGAATAAATGTGTCTGGCTAACATCGATGCCACATGATCCATTTTCTACCAGAGAAATTGTTCATGCCTTAATGCCTTCAGTTGCTCTTTAATGGAATGTTTTTATAACATCTTTCATACCTGTCTTGGCCAGACAGGGGTAAGGTTGCCATACTCGCGTTGCTCTCCAGACAGGGGTAAGTTTGCCATACTCGCGTTGCTCTCCAGACAGGGGTAAGTTTGCCATAAACTGGCCTCCCTTGGGTTCTCAGTTGATGGTACTGATCACAGCTGGCTCCCTCGTGAACTACAATCCCGACGCTCTGTCTAAATGCAAATACGCCTCACTTGCGATACAGTTTTGGAAACATTTGGAATGTAACTTTTATACTGTATAAGCGAGAAAAAGGATACCCCCCCCCCAGGGTTGGGTAGGTTACTTTCTAAATGTAATCCATTACAGTTACTAGTTACCTGTCTAACATTTTTATCAGTAATGTAACTTTTTGATTAGCCAAACTCAGTAACATAATCTGATTACATTCCGTTACGTTTAGATGACTTTCCCCTTAAGAGGTATTAGAAGAATACAAAAATTTATGTTACCAATTAAATGACATCTATTGCAGGATAAATCAGTGTTAAAGTTTGCATAGCTGGCCATAAATGAATGTTACATTTTACTATATGGGTTGGTTATGTAGGCTTCTTCTAACCCATATACTTTCTGCTACATATAATAATATGGTTAAATTATATCTTTACATTAAAAACACAGTCTATCAGAATTCCAGTCATTCCGATAAATGTTATACCCCTTGATCTTCAAGAACAGGACTTGGAATATGGAAGTATAGATTAGCCAAATTGTTTTACCTGAGCATGACCCCAAAACTAAGGACTTATTAGCCAGCCCTACTCTGTTGTTTATGATTTTGTTGTCATGGAGGACTGATTGGGCTCATTTGATTCGAGTTGAAAAATAAATGCTGCGCTCATGTAATGACCTGCTTTGAGAACTACTGAAAAGTGCTATTTACATGTGAAAAATGAATGCCATATGCTGCGTTTGCGATAGGCCTATTGTTTACCTTTTTGTTGGTAACATGTTGATATCTTGATAATATGCAGCTGTTTAAAGGACAAATCTACAGATTAAATAATAACTAAACAGACGCCCCGCGTCTTGGTAAAATGCGGAGGGATGGGCCTGGAGAAATATACCCACTCTCAGATTAATAGACAGAGCTATGGATGCAAGGACTGACCCTCCACAATATCAGAAGTATTGTTTTAACCATGTTATGAGGCTATAGGGTGTTTGTTTACATTTACAGTCTTTACAAACATTGGAATAAAACAAGTCTATATTTTGGGTTCTCATGGAGTGTGTCAGTTGAACTAAACTCATGAGGCATTTATAAAGTTATATTATTTAAGAGTCAATAGAGCTATGGATGTATTTATTTACTTTGTATCAGCGTGAATTGGATTGAGAAATAAAAGCCCCACTTTTATTCCATAGGCTTCAATCCACACAATGCAGCTGTTCCAAGAGTGCATTGTTCACCGGCTGTCCACTGGTTTCAAAAACATTGATTGATAGGCTGCTTAAATTTCTTGAATTCAACCCTGCACATGCTTACACACACACACACACACACACACACACACACACACACACACACACACACACACACACACACACACATATCAATCTGACACAATAGTTGTCTGCACTACTTACAGAGGGCTAGTGGCTATGGGGCTCTTCAGGGGCTGTCTCTTATTATGCTGCAAACCCTAAAACAATGTAAGCATTGTTCCTCAGTCTGTTTGGGAATAATCAACGGGCAAGTGTGCTTAATGTACCGTTTAACCATTTCACCATTGTAGATTCTCTTTTAGCCTTCACAGACATGCACTTTGCAAGTGGGCCTTCATCACACACGTTTAATCCTCATCATTCATCACATGACAGAGGATAGTGATGTGTTGCATGATAATGTTTTGATGTAGAAGTATGTAATATAAATTAAACATATCCCAAGGTTCATATTTTAATATGGGTCCTCAACCCATCCTGTTTTTGTTATGATTGATCATTTCAAGAACATGTTTATGGTAAATACGCTGCCATAATATTACCTCCCCGGTCACATGGTCTATCAGCTGTGCACCAGCATATCCGCCTGTTTCGCGACTGTTTACAATCAGAAGACAGACCAGAATGGGGAACCCCGCATGAGCAGAACTGGTAAAACACACTCACAGTAAACGACAGAATATACATATTATTTTTTATTTATATTTTATTGGGAAACAACTCTTGTGTTTGCATGAAGTTGCTATTTTGTTTTGTCTTTATCTAACTGCATGTCGGAAGTGTACAGCTGGGCCTGTGTGCAATGCTCTTGCAGCTAGCCTGAAGAAAAAAAAACTAGCGAGACAGTTTAACGATTAAATTATATTACGATTACATTATTTGCTTGCTGTTGTAAATATGCATGGTGTTGCTACCTAGTTAAAGACATGTTTGTTGGTCTACCACCATGTTGTTGGACAACTAACGTTAGCTGCTAAGTCATGCCAATATTACACACTAAAATTACGGTGAAAATGTGTCTGTTCACCTTTTCTGTTATTAAAGCTATAATTTTGTTAAGTCTATTTACCCTGTGTTCACATTCGGTCGATGCATTTTGAGACATTCAGTTTGAATCTGTTTGCTAGTTAGCTATGCACTAGCCTACCTGTTTTTATTATGTCCAAGTTATGGTTGCCAGCAACACTTGTGGCCCAGTATAAGGCATTGATTATATTAGGTAATTGCAGGGCGTTTGCATAGTGTAGTGACAGTTGAGTCAGGTTGTATCCAGAGCTATTTCGGAGGCCAGACAGGAGAGGTCTGTCCAGTAAGAACCGTTCTGTCAGCGTCGACCCTATGATCTCTGAGCGAGGTACGCTGACTGCAGGGAAGCAGCCAGTCTAACCTGTCACTGAAGACATATCTCATCCGTAACTCCTTGTCTGTCCATCCGGATAGTCTACCCAAGCCGAGTTATAGGTGCCGGTTTGGAGATAAATGTAGGCTCAGACGGTTTCCGGAGTTCCGGATTATAGATATAGCTAGTTATTGTCCAGGCCCCCCTGCATTGGATCTTTCTAGGACACCCATGCGCAAATGCTACCTAGTCTCTATAGCAGGGGCGTAGCAAGAAAGTGTATATATAATAAAAATAATAATAGTGTATTTTACACCCCTGCTCTATAGAGCTAGCTGAGATGACAGCTGTAGGGAAAACAAATCCCTAGGTAGTGGATAGAAAGAAACTTTAAAAGGAACCAGACTCATGGTTGAAGCTGATTGGTACATGTCCATAACTAAACTGTGCCGGGCTAGGGGCAGTAGGATGTTTCTTGCCTATGATTGTCTTCATACTTTGTTCTTTGTGTTTGCTCCTGGTGTGTGTGTGTGTGGGGGGGTTTGTTTCATGTCTCAAACACTGAGAGACAGAACATTTCAGGATCCCGGTCTGCACCCTGGCCTGCTCAGGATCTGTGGTAGCCTATAGGGGGCATCCCCAATGGCACCCTATTCCCTACATAGTGCACTAGTTCCTTTGGGCCCTGGGGGCAAGTAGTGCACTATATAGGGAATAGGGTGCCATTTGGGATCTAACATTAACCTGTGTGTTGGTCTGGGAGCTCCTGTAGACCATGGGACTAGAGCCCTGTACAGCAGTAATATGGAGGTAATTGTGTGCTGAAGTGTAGGCATGTGAGTTTGTTTAACAGGGGTTCTCTCTTTTTCTCCATTTTCTCTTTTTTTCACCTAGCATGGAGTTTATGGCACCAGGTCTCTAGTCCTAACTCTTCCTGTCAGCTCTTATCAGAGCAGCTCCTCTCACTCCAATTCAAGGGGCTATATTGGCATGGGAAACATAGTTAACATTGCCAAAGCAAGTGAATTAGATAATAAACTATTTTAAGAAATGAACAGTAAACATTACTCACAGAAGTTCCAAAAGAATAAAGAAATGTGTGTGTATGCAGTGTTGTAATCATGTACAAATAGTTAAAGTACAAAAGGGGAAATAAATAAACATCAATATGGGTTGTATTTACAGTGCCGTTTGTTCTTTACTGGTTGCCCTTTTCTTGTGGCAACAGGTCACAAATCTTGCTGCTGTGATGGCACACTGGAATTTCACTCAGTAGATAAGAGTTTATCAAAATCAGGTTTGTTTTTTAAATTCTTTGTGGGTCTGTGTAATCTGAGGGAAATGTGTGTCTATGGTCATACATTTGGCAGGAGGTTTGGAAGTGCAGCTCAGTTTCCACCTCATTTTGTGGGCAGTGTGCACATAGCCTGTCTTCTCTTAAGAGCTCTTCTCTTGTGGGCCAGGTCTGCCTACGGTGGCCTTTCTCAATAGCAAGGCTATGCTCACTGAGCCTGTACATAGTCAAAGCTTTCCTTAAGTTTGGGTCAGTCCTCTCTGTTTAGGGCCAAGTAGCATTCTAGTTTACTCTTACATTATTTTTAATTTTTTTCCAATGTGTCAAGTAATTATCTTTTTGTTTTTTCATGGTTTGTGAACATAGCCCCAGGACCAGCATGCATGTAGGTGATGGCATTGTTATGGAAGGTTTGGGAATCGCTTCCTTTTAGGTGGTTGTAGAATTAATATCTATTTTCTGGATTTTGATAATTAGTGGGTATCTCTCTGAGTTTATTATGAGGAGGATCATAAACATCCTGTCTTTCCCTGTAGGATGACATCACAGTAGCTTATAGTGTTGGTAGGTAGACAGACTAGTGCTGTCAACAGAACAGCAGGTGATGAGTCTGTGTCAGCAGGTGACATATATAGTTAGGGCTAGCTAGGCTTACATACAGAAAGGATTACAGTTGAAGTATAGTATTTTTGCTGTGTGGGGAGTACTAGGTGATCCACCACCTGGATTTGATCCTATGTAGCAAAATTTGAAATGTTTTTTAAAATATTTTACTTTGGTGTAAAGTGGAGACTCAAAGCAACAAAATGGTATATCATCCACTGCAGTTGAGGAACAATGGGAAAGTAATTCTACTTTGAAAGTTGATAAACTTGTAACCCCACTTTTGAGAAAATGGCCCTTGAATGTTTTGGTACACATACTGGAGAGCTCTTATTTGTCTACACCCATTCAGCATTGTTGACACCCTCTTAAGCCTTAGCTCCACCCACCTCTTTAAGGATTCACATGTAAGGCCATGTACTGAACAGAGTGAATACGGTAGTCTAGTAAACAACTAAAGACTGTAAGTAGAAGAATAAAGTAGTAGTAAAAATACACTAGTCCTTGGCCTGTATCCTGATCTGACTTTGGTGCCGGTCAGGTTGTTCTTCACATCACCGTCTGGTGAACACACACTATATCAAATCCAATCCAAGTTTAGTTTATTTGGCACATGCATTGGATAAAGGTGTAAACGGTACAGTGAAATGGTTACTTGCATAGTAGCCTTTTGTTTAAACATCTAGCTAGCTAAACAATGAACCATAATCCCAACTCATTTTACCACGCATGAATCTGCAGGTAGCTAAAGATAACCAACTAGGTTCAATGTTAGCTAGCTAACTAATATTATGCTATAACTAGCAATGCAAATGGTCTGAGATGCCAATAATATTACTAATCAGATCATACACGTAACGTTAGATAGTGAGCGAGCCAGCTAACGTTAGCTAGCTAACAGTATGCTTTAACTTGCAATGAAATGAGCTTTCTGACAAAATTAGAAACGTATAATATCTGAAAATGTAGCTAGACTCTTCCCCGTCTATATGGATGACCGCTTCTCTGTCATGTAGTTGCCATTTGTTTGAAAATGTAATCCGGAGACAGGTGTTTTTATACAACAGCCTCTCTCAGCTTCCACTGATTAAAAAACTTGGGCAACTTGTTCGTAACAACCACTGTTGTTCGCTGTTTCTTCTGACGACAGTGATGGGGGAAGACTACAGTGTCTGGTTCAAAATTTTTTAAACCTAAAATCAGGGATTTCCTCATCGTGATTCATTTTCAGAATGTAACAATCGTCAAAAAAAAGTAGTCCATCACAATGTTTTCCCACTGATCTTTGTCTATAGTGCTATTAACTTCAGGGCAGCAATGGAACACTTTTTTTTTTCAGTTCTTAATGATATCTTTAAAAAACAAACGGCGTTAGGGGATTATCCACACATACTGAGCATCTGATGTTATAGACAGGAGCATGCTTCATGGTAGACCAATCCAAACTAATTTCTTGGCCTGTCCAGCCCATCCATTATCTTAGCCGATCATGGTGTCTTTGGCTTTGCCGGATTAAGTGATATGACATGATATTCTATAAAATAATTTATCCGTAATTAATATTACCTGATTGAGCTAATCATGTAAATGTATTTAACTAGAGTCGGGCACCACAAAATAATATTTATAGAGCTGTTATCTTCTGAATAAACTCTTAAAGACCTAGTAATATTTTACATCAATAGCAGTCAATATCAATCGTAATCTTATTTCAGTCTCATCTGAAAGTTGTAAATTCTTAGTTATCTGCACGAACCCTGGCTAACAAGTTGAATCAGCAATACAAAATTGGGTTTAATTATTTATTTACTAAATACCTAACTAATTACACATACACATAATTAAATCATAACTTGATTACAAATTACGTCATAAAGGAAAACGTCCCTAGTGGGCGGAACAGATATGACAGCTTGTTACACAAGAAAAGGGACTGGGTTTGAGTGAAGGAGCGGGAAGACTGAGGATCAAAGGCGAAGCTGTGCTATCGTAAATACAGTATCTTATGCATTCTAAATTACCGCCCATTTGGAAAACGAAAATGCAATAAATATTTACTCTGAGCTGCGCTTCGGTAGGTTGGTGGTAGATGAAAGGCTGTGTTGCCCAACCGAGTCCTTTGAAGAATGTCTCTGGTTGTCAATTGAATATTTTGTAGTAACGTCGATGGGTGATAGACAGGATACTCTGTCTGTTCCTTCCTAACCCTCGTTGCATCTGCTGTTGCTAACTCGACGGCTAGGAGGTATCACTTCTGTAGTGAATAAGAGTTCAAAGTTCATACCATTCGGAACCAAAGCTCACGCTGATGTTGGCTTCGTTCTGTAGTTATTATCTGAACCATTCTGACATAGGACTGTCGTCCTACATCCTCGGAACAGGAAGTTATATTGTCGTCAAGGGCTTATATAGGAAGGGAGAGGAGGGCGTGTTTGAAAAGTTTTATAGCCCATGTCCCTTCACAGGGGCGGGCCACTGATTGAGCAGAGCCCCGTCTCACATTTTAGAAGCTAAAATCACATTTCATCCCATCACAAATAATTTCATATTCAAACATTTAAATTGAACAACAATTCCATGTGGATCCGATAACTCTGTGTAGACTTTCCACTGTAGAGTTTGTCATCTGATCATTGATGAGAATGTCTCAGATGACAACCGAACTGACATCATTTTCATTAAGTACCAAAGCACATGTTCAATTGTTTGGATGACCAGAATATAGTTCATTTCCCCACACCTTATGATGTTCCCTGAATCTCTATGTTAACCAAGGGTTTTGCAAATGTAACCTCAGTAGGC
Organism: Oncorhynchus kisutch; assembly: GCF_002021735.2. Lineage (NCBI taxonomy): Eukaryota > Metazoa > Chordata > Actinopteri > Salmoniformes > Salmonidae > Oncorhynchus > Oncorhynchus kisutch. Next base: position 74,286,001 of record NC_034187.2, read on the forward strand.
CAGAGAATGGAAAAGGTGGGAAGAGGTATTTATGACTTGTCATAAACCTAACCCCCAGGCCAACGTCATGACAATGGCTAGCGGGAAGGTTCCTGTATTCTTCTGTGGATAAACCAACTAGGCACATAATTTAAATGTTATTCGTATTTACAGATGGCATACAAGTTTGTTAAAGCACATGAAAGCTCACATGTTCCCGAAGGCATTTTTGTAAAAAAAAAAAATCAATTTAAAATAACTTAAAATGCCTCTCCTGCCTCCCTGGTGGTTAAGGGCGCTGTACTGCAGTGCCAGCTGTGCCACCAGAGACCCTGGGTTCGCGCCCAGGCTCTGTCGTAACCGGCTGCGACCGGGAGGTCCGTGGGGCGACTCACAATTGGCCTAGCGTCGTCCGGGTTAGGGAGGGCTTGGCCGGTAGGGATATCCTTGTCTCATCGCGCACCAACGAATCCTGTTGCATGCCGGGCGCAGTGCCGGCCAACCAAGGTTGCCAGGTGCACAGTGTTTCCTCCGACACATTGGTGCGGCTGAGCGATAAGACAAGATAGTAGCTACTAAAAACAATAGGATACTATGAAATTGGGGATTTTTTAAATGCCTCTCCTGTGTGCGATGTGCGACATGCCCCCTAGCTTCTTGAACCATGTTACACTAGGCAGAGTGAAGAAGACTGAACCAATCTGTATAGACTACTTCCACTAAGATGGACCATCAGTCACATGAAAGTCGTAGTCTTCTATACTAGCACTGAAGTACCCTGCTCTTTCTGTTGTTCCTCAGTGTATTCTGCTGTTGTCAGAACTCAGAATGTCTAGTTTATCTGCTTTTCTACAGCAACATAATCAGACTGACTGAAAGCAGAAGAAAGTCTTTATGGTTCTGGGCAGAAACTACACAGCCCCTCTGTCTAGCTCAGTTTATATCCAATTTGTTGTCTACCATTTCAGGTCTTCCAAGTCCTCAATCTTTCTTTTAATTGGAGTGGAGAGGGAGGGAGGGAGGGAGAGGGACTTCACCTCTTCACAGCAGGCATGAAGTGATGTGCTGTTTACAGTAAAGAGGAAGTGAATCATTATGTTGGTTTATTAATCTCCCTGAGGGAATGAAAGTGTAGCTTTATGTATTTCACTTGCATGTCTCATTTTATTTTGTAAGGCATTTGTCAAATTTAGCTTTCTGTTTCTGTAATGTGTTGTCATACGCTGTACAAACGACTACATAAGGCTAATCATTGTTTCTGGCTGGGATCATGTAGAGGTCAGGACGAGGACTCTAATGTGTGTCGTAATAATGTCTGTTAATGGCTCAGACTGTGCTCAGGGTATCCTCATTCCCCAAATGTCTGGATCATATTCATTAGTGCACACTGTAGCAAAACATTGTTGCAATGGAAAAATAACAAGCGTTTCTTATTGGACAAGTCCAGGTTTCACCTTGCACCAAGTCCAGGTTTTACCTTGCTATTTACCTATTGGTTTATTAATGCCTTCCGTTATGTATGTATTTATTTGATTACATAAAAGATGAATGCGGTGAACTATTGACGGTGAACTATTGACGTATCTTTTTGCGATATGTGGTAAATTATGCAGTAGTTTAATTTGCGTTGATTATTGCACTGAGAAGTTTGTCGTTTATTGTTACAGAAAATGAGTTGACACTCTGAAATATAACTTCAGAATAGAAGTGAAGTCTTCCTCCAGGCATGGCCAACCGCACGCACACCAGGCCTGGAATTTTAGATGCAAGGCCATTTGGCCTTCAAGAGGTGCCCAACCTGCCAGGGCACCAAGGCCATCTGGAAAAACACTAGCTATTCTGTTAAGTGTATTTACAGTGGGGCAAAAAAGTATTTACTCAGCCACCAATTGTGCAAGTTCTCCCACTTAAAAAGATGAGAGGCCTGTAATTTTCATCATAGATACACTTCAACCATGACAGGCCAAGACCAAAGAGCTGTCAAAGGACACCAGAAACAAAATTGTAGACCAGCACCAGGCTGGGAAGACTGAATCTGCAATAGGTAAGCAGCTTGGTTAGAAGAAATCAACTGCGGGAGCAATTATTAGGAAATGGAAGACATACAAGACCACTGATAATCTCCCTCGATCTGGGGCTCCACGCAAGATCTCACCCCGTGGGGTAAAAATGATCACATGAACGGTGAGCAAAAATCCCAGAACCACACGGGGGGACCTAGTAAATTACCTGCAGAGACCTGGGACCAGAAGTAACAAAGCCTACCATCAGTAACACACTACGCCGCCAGGGACTCAAATCCTGCAGTGCCAGACGTGTCCCCCTGCTTAAGACAGTACATGTCCAAGCCCGTCTGAAGTTTGCTAGAGAGCATTTGGATGATCCAGAAGAAGATTGGGAGAATGTCATATGGTCAGATGAAACCAAAATATAACTTTTTGGTAAAAACTCAACTCGTCGTGTTTGGAGGACAAAGAATGCTGAGTTGCATCCAAAGAACACCATACCTACTGTGAAGCATGGGGGTGGAAACATCATGCTTTGGGGCTGTTTTTCTGCAAAGGGACCAGGACGACTGATCCGTGTAAAGGAAAGAATGAATGGGGCATGTATCGTGAGAGGGCATTGAAGAATAAATGTGGCTGGGTCTTTCAGCATGACAATGATCACAAACACACCACCCGGGCAATGAAGGAGTGGCTTCGTAAGAAGAATTTCAAGGTCCTGGAGTGGCCTAGCCAGTCTCCACATCTCAACCCCATAGAAAATCTTTGGAGGGAGTTGAAAGTCCGTGTTGCCCAGCAACAGACCCAAAACATCACTGCTCTAGAGGAGATCTGCATGGGGGAATGGGCCAAAATACCAACAGTGTGTGTGAACCTTGTGAAGACTTACAGAAAATGTTTGACCTCTGTCATTGCCAGCAAAGGGTATATAACAAAGTATTGAGAAACTTTTGTTATTGACCCAATACTTATTTTCTGCCATAATTTGCAAATTCATAAATCCTACAATGTGAATTTCTGGATTTTTTTTCCCCTCATTTTGTCTGTCATAGTTGAAGTGTACCTATGATGAAAATTACAGGCCTCTCTCCTTTGTAAGTGGGAGAACTTGCACAATTGGTGGCTGACTAAATACACTGCTCAAAAAAATAAAGCGAACACTTAAACAACACAATGTAACTCCAAGTCAATCACACTTCTGTGAAATCAAACTGTCCACTTAGGAAGCAACACTGATTGACAATAAATTTCACACGCTGTTGTGCAAATGGAATAGACAACAGGTGGAAATTATAGGCAATTAGCAAGACACCCAATAAAGGAGTGGTTCTGCAGGTGATAACCACTGACCACTTCTCAGTTCCTATGCTTCCTGGCGGTGCTTTCACTCTAGTGGTAGCATGAGACGGAGTCTACAACCCACACAAGTGGTTCAGATGGTGCAGCTCATCCAGGATGGGACATCAATGCGAGCTGTGGCAAGAAGGTTTGCTGTGTCTGTCAGCGTATTGTCTAGAGCATGGAGGCGCTACCAGGAAACAGGCCAGTACATCAGGAGACGTGGAGGAGGCCGTAGGAGAGCAACAACCCAGCAGCAGGACCGCTACCTCCGCCTTTGTTCAAGGAGGAGCAGGAGGAGCACTGCCAGAGCCCTGCAAAATGACCTCCAGCAGGCCAAAATGTGCATGCGTCTGCTCAAACTGTCAGAAACAGATTCCATGAGGGTGGTATGAGGGCCTGACGTCCACAGGTGGGGGTTGAGCTTACAGCCCAACACATGCAGGACGTTTGGCATTTGCCAGAGAACACCAAGATTAGCAAATTCGCCACTGGCGCCCTGTGCTCTTAACAGATGAAAGCAGGTTCACACTGAGCACGTGACAGTCTGGAGACGCCGTGGAGAACGTTCTGCTGCCTGCAACATCCTCCCGCATGACTGGTTTGGCGGTGGGTCAGTCATGGTGTGGGGTGGCATTTCTTTGGGGGGCCGCACAGCCCTCCATGTGCTCGCCAGAGGTAGCCTGACTGCCATTAGGTACCGAGATGAGATCCTCAGACCCCTTGTGAGACCATATGCTGGTGCAGTTGGCCCTGGGTTCCTCCTAATGCTAGACCTCATGTGGCTCGAGTGTGTCAGCAGTTCCTGCAAGAGGAAGGCATTGATGCTATGGACTGGCCCGCCCGTTCCACAGACCTGAATCCAATTGAGCACATCTGGGACATCATGTCTCGCTCCATCCACCAACGCCACGTTGAACCACAGACTGTCCAGGAGTTGGCAGATTCTTTAGTCCAGGTCTGGGAGGAGATCCCTCAGGAGACCATCCGCCACCTCATCGGGAGCATGCCCAGGCGTTGTAGGGAGGTTATACAGGCACATGGAGGCCACACACACTACTGAGCCTCATTTTGACTTGTTTTAAGGACATTACGTCAAAGTTGGATCAAGCCTGTAGTGTGGTTTTCCACTTTAATTTTGAGTGTGACTCCAAATCCAGACCTCCATGGGTTGATAAATTTGATTTCCATTGATCATTTTTGTGTGATTTTGTTGTCAGCACATTCAACTATGTAAAGAAAAAAGTATTTAATAAGAATATTTAATTGTTATTTTAGTGTTCCCTTTATTTTTTTGAGCAGTGTACTTTTTTGCCCCACTGTAAATGTTGGAGTATTTTAGTAATAATATTACATTATTGTTTAGCTTTTTCTCCATCTGATTGGGTGGGTGGGCCTGTGCCTTCCCAGGCCCACCCATGCCTAGGCCCTCCCAGGCCCACACCCCTCCCCCACAGGGGGAATCTGGAGCAGATTCCATGCATGAGCAGCACAGTCAATGGGTGTGATGTGGGGGTAGGACTTCTTCACTTTAGAGCAAGCAGCCTTATGTTCGCCTTCATGGTGACTGCATTGTCTGTCACCAGTGCAAATACCTTCTGTGGTCGAAGGTCATTGACTGCCTTCAGCTCATCTGCAGTGTAGAGACCGGCGTGTCTGTTGTCCCTTGTCTGTGCTCTTGTAGAATACTGGTTGAGGGGTGGAAATGATGTAGTTAATTATTCCTTGCCCACAAACATTCGACCACCCATCAGAGATGATTGCAATAGTCTGCTTTCGCTATAATTTGTTTGATCTTCACTTGAACTCTGTTGAACTCTGCGTCCAGCAAATGAGTAGATGAGCATGTCTGGTTGGAGGGGTGTATGCTGGGCGAAGAGCATTCAGAAATCTCTTTCAATACACATTGCCTGTGAGCGTCAGGTGAACCAGTTGCATACACAGCTCGAGCAAGACATTTATCATTTCTCTGACAACGTACCTCCATTGAGTTAAAAAAAGAAGTTCTGATTCCAGGAGGACCATGAGCTGTTGCTATCTATAAGGTGTCTGATACATAATTTTCACCTCTGACAGAAGTCCCTCATCTTCTATTCGAGGTTGCTTGTGAGCGCTGAGGGAACTTTATGCACTTGGCCAGATGATTCTGCATCTTTATTTGCGTTCTTCAAATGATTTGGCACAGTATTTGCAAATGTACACAGCTTTTTCTTTTACATTAGCTGCAGTGAAATGTCTCCACACATCAGATGATGCCCATGGAATTTTCCTGTAAAGATTAGTAAAAAAAAATCTAAATACAATTCCATGTACAAATAAATAGTTAAGCAGTTAGATTAAACAACTCCTTTGTAATATAAATGTTTTAAAATTAAATATGTATGGAAACGGGTGAATTAACACTCCTCAGTTAGCAGGCTCAAGCAAGCTAAAACCCACATGGTAGCAAATACTAACTAGCAGAAATTAAGTTAGAAATCGTTTAACCTGGGATTGATCCATGAAGAGCTTACTTCTCCAGTGGCCATTGAAGGTGAGCATTTTCCCGCTGAGGTCGGGGCCCTACATTCTAGAACAGTCAGGTCAATACCCTGTGAGGACGACCAACACACACATGCGCTTCCCTGAGACTGTTTGTGCAGAGATTCTTTGGTTGTGCAAACCCAGTTTCACCAGCTGTCCGGGCAGCTTGTCTCAGACGATCCCGCAGGTGAAGAAGCTGGATGTGGAGGTCCTGGGCTGGCGTGGTTTCACGTGGTTGTGAGGCCGGTTGGATGTACTGTCATCCTCGAAAACGTTGTTGGAGGCGGCTTAGAGAAATTAACATTAAATTCTTTGACAACAGCTCTGTTGGACATTCCTGCAGTCAGCATGCCAATGGCACTCTCCCTCAACTTGAGGCATTGTGTTTCGTTACAAAACTACACATCTTAGTGTGGCCTTTTATTGTCCCCAGCATAATTTGCAGCTGTGTAATGATCATGCTCTTTAATCAGTTACTTGATACGCCACACCTGTCAGGTGGATGAATTATCTTGGGAAAGGAGAAATGCTCACTAACAGGGCTGTAAACAAATTTCTGCACAAATTGAGAGAAATAAGCTTTTTGTGCATTTGGAACATTTCTGGGATATTTTATTTCAGCTCATGAAACATGGGACCAACACTTTACCTGTTGTGTTTATATTTTTGTTCAGTGTAGTTGTTACATTTCTAAATATTGAGATTGGAACTCCCCCTTCTTTTAATAATGGTTTGGTTGGTCTCTATTGGGCCATTTGAAGATGAAGGCCGTCATCTTACATGATTAGAGGACCTTGAGATGCTGGAACTGCTGCACTGCTAGAAGCTTCTGTTACATGTTCTGATTCTTCTATAAAAATGAAATTGACATGAAACGTACACAGCCCAACGCAACGTGGCCTGACAGTGAGCAGTCAGAGTTTGAGGAACTTGACGATCAGGCACGTCTGAAGCACGTCAAACTATTTTCAGAATCCATTCTAGTTCAAAATGAGGAAACGCAACCCATTATTTACCTATTCACAGCATCTCTCTCTCTCTCTCTCTCTCTCTCTCTCTCTCTCATTGGAGATTAGTTCTAATTATTTAATGGGATAATGCCTTTTTAAAAGGGGGAGAAGAAAAACTGAAATTACTTAAAGAAGGCATTAGTCTTTGTGAAGAACAGATGTTGCCGAGGCAAACGGGAGCATGCATTATGCATATAAAATGATTTATTTTGGTAGCGTGCACGGCTGATTTATGGAAGCCCCGTTCCATGCGCCTCGTTAATGGGTTTAAGGAGATGCCTTTTGTAAAGGTGATTTCCATAATTAATAAAGGGACATACATAATGTGTGTGCTGCTGCAGTGGAAGGAGGCATGTGTTATGTATGCTAGGTCTAATGTGTGTACACACCAACACATTGATAACCTGCGAGGCCTATTCATGATAAAGAACAAACAGGAGGAGGAGTTTAACCTAAATAAGATAAACAGGGTTTATTGAGGATGTTATAAAATGTTGGTGTTTCTTTTAAATGAAAGACGTGTGGGGTTTAGGCTAATTCTGGAATGGAGATGCTCGATGGCCTATCGTATTATGCGAAACGTCATGATTTTTCTCTTTTGATACTGCAGGACTTAGTCTGATTTCCATGGCGTTGTAGTGTCTATTTGTCACATCTCCCACATAGAGCTGTCAGTCTGAACATTCCCTGGGCTATCTTTATTCCCTACTCTGCCCATGGAAGTGGTTGTTTTTGTGCACAAGTCACTATCATTTGCATACACATTTTCATGTCAATTTACATAATGTTATTTTCCACTTCTTGTTCTTGTCCAATCTGTCTTATTACAGTGTAGGCTGTCAGCAATGTTTGAAAGCCACTCAGCACACATTACAGTAGTCTAAACTCCATGCAGCAACGAAGACAGTCATCAGATCTATCAGTTCCTCCTTCACTATGGTCTTGTTGAATTCCCTTCACTAGTGTTGTGTTGAATTCCCTTCACTAGTGTTGTGTTGAATTCCCTTCACTAGTGTTGTGTTGAATTCCCTTCACTAGTGTTGTGTTGAATTCCCTTCACTAGTGTTGTGTTGAATTCCCTTCACTAGTGTTGTGTTGAATTCATTTGGTGTGATCTCCATACCCAGGGATAGAGAGAAATACAAAGACTGCTTTTTCTGTTGTTGATCTTTGATTTCTCTTCTTTTTGTCCTGAATGTCCCTCTGTGTTGTTTCTCTCAGATAAGCCTTCATCTGTCGTGAGTCTAAGCTGAGGAGAAACACATTGTTGTGACTAAGTAAGTAAGTACTGACATGGAAGACCAAGCCTAGGCCTAAAGCTTAATTGGATAAGAATATTCCCATTTTATACTGTTTTGTTCTGTTTTTAATTGCTCAACTTCCTCCCACTCTTTCTATTATCAGAAATCCTCCTGTTCTTGCTCTGGTGTGTTCAGTTACTCCATGGTATTCTTTACTGCTGCAGTCATCCATGTTTTTTCTGGGTTAAAAAGGGGCTTAGGTGGTGGTAGGTGCGGTCGGCACAATGGGCGCGGTCGGCACAGTGTAATTTTAGAACATTTATTTTGGTGTTAGCATTTTTAAACCTATTTCCTGCAATTCTCAGAATTTGTCCATGGAGCAGAGATATATTTTTGCAGTTTTAAGGTTTTGCCATTCAGCTGACAGAAGATGTAGCAGTTTTAAAGCTAATTTCCAGGGATTCTACACATGGAGCTGTGGAGCTGAGATCATTTGAAAGATAACTTCCTGCAGTTCTATGCATTTTGCACAGCTAATGCTGTGTTCTTTTGCTCAAAGGGAAACATCACATGTTTTCAACTTCATATTCATCTCCAGCACCAGCTCAACATCAACATATGTGAAAATTATAGAAACGTGCCATTTTTATTATGTTGATGTTGGGCTGGAGTTGAGAAATTGTGAAATTTCCGTTTAATAACAAAATCAATACTATTAAATCATTTTGGGAATGTTCTATTGCCTGACTGTCTAGCTTTTATTTTGATGCCTGTTAGTGCGCAAAGATGATTTTTATCATAATTCTATACTGTAGGTCTATAATCTTTGCTACATACTTTATATCTGGGTTTAGTCGTTTTAAGTTTAGTGTTTTTTTGTTTGTTTGGACTTGTTCTATGGTACACGGGTAGCTCTAACCCCTCCTGTTGTTCTCATCACAGGTTCTGTTGGGTGGGTGTCATGCAGCACCCTAACTTTGAGACTCACCACCCTCTCCAGCCAGAGGGAGAGCAGGAGATGGGTTTTGACCCGCTCCACAACTTAAACAGGAATCTCAGCCGTGGTGAGTCGACATTTACAACACATTCATTAAGGATTTATTAACATGTTATAAGTCTTATCATCTGAGGCTTAATTAAGCTATTCTGAATATGAAATGTTAATATCTAGTGATGTGGGGAAAAGTCGATACTATCTTCCAGAAGTAACTATATCGAAATGACTCCTAGTATAGATTAGTAAAATATTTACAGTACCAGTCAAGTTTGGACACACCTACTCATTCAAGGGTTTTTCTTTATTTTTACTATTTTCTACATTGTAAACTCAGGGGGAAAAAAATAAACGTCTTCTCACTGTCAACTGAACTGAGTTTATTTTCAGCAAACTTAACATGTGTAAATATTTGTATGAACATAACAAGATTCAACAACTGAGACACAACTGAACAAGTTCCACAGACATGTGACTAACAGAAATTGAATATTGTGTCCCTGAACAAAAGGGAGGGGGGGGGGCACCAGCTGCATTTAGTACTGCAGTGCATGTCCTCCTCATGGACTGCACCTGATTTGCCAGTTCTTGCTGTGAGATGTTACCCCATTCTTCCACCAAGGGGGAATGGCCCTAGCCCTTGCCCTCCGATCCAACAGGTCCCAGACGTGCTCAATGGGATTGAGATCCGGGATCTTCGCTGGCCATGGCAGAACACGGACATTCCTATCTTGCAGGAAATCACGCACAGAACAAGCAGTATTTCTGGTGGCATTGTCATGCTGGAGGTCATGTCAGCATGAGCCTGCAGGAAGGGTACCACATGAGAGAGGAGGATGTCTTCCCTGTAACGTACAGCGTTGAGATTGCCTGCAATGACAACAAGCTCAGTCCGATGATGCTGTGACAGACCATGACGGACCCTACACCTCCAAATCGATCCCGCTCTAGAGTACAGGTCTCTGTGTAACGCTCATTCCTTCAACGATAAACGTGAATCCGACCATCACCCCTGGTGAGACAAAACCACAACTTGTCAGTGAAGAGCACTTTTTGCCAGTCCTGTCTGGTCCAGCGACGGTGGGTTTGTCCCCATAGGAGACAACGTTGCCCGTGATGTCTGGTGAGGACCTGCCTTACAACAGGCCTACAAGCTTTCATTCCAGCCTCTCTCAGCCTATTGCGGACAGTCTGAGCACTGATGGAGGAATTGTGCGTTCCTGGTGTAACTCGGGCAGTTGTTGTTGCCATCCTGTACCTGTCCGTAAGGTGTGCTGTTCGGATGTACCGATATTGTGCAGGTGTTGTTACACGTGGTCTGCCACTGCGAGGACAATCAACTGACCGTCCTGTCTCCCTGTAGCACTGTCTTAGGCGTTTCACAGTACAGACATTGCAATTTATTGCCCTGGCCACATCTACAGTTCTCATGCCTCCTTGCAGCATGCCTAAGGCACGTTCACGCAGATGAGCAGGGACCCTGGGCATCTTTCTTTTGGTGGTTTCTAGAGTCAGTAGAAAGGCCTCTAGTGTCCTAAGTTTTCATAACTGTGATCTTAATTGTCTACTGTCTGTAAGCTGTTAGTGTCTTAACGACCGTTCCACAGGTGCATGTTCATTAATTGTTTATGGTTCATTGAACAATCATGGGAAACGGTGTTTAAACCCTTTACAATGAAGATCTGTGAAGTTATTTGGATTTTACGAATTATTTGAAAGACCGGGTCCTGAAAAAGGGATGTTTTTGTTGAGTTTATAAGAAAACATGCCTTCGTCAGAAAAGGGTGCATTGATCAAGTATTCAAACATCCATTATGTTGGCGCTGAGCTTCATTGTGCCACATCATTGGTGTCTATAGCGCCTTCTAGTGGCTGCATGTTTAATGCTTTTCATGTGTGTTTAACAGGAGGATCTCTGGATAGTAGCACTTTGTCTGAGTCCACTTTCCTCTCCTACAGGTAATGTGTGTAATTTATGTTTTGGTTCACGTCACAGCCAGATCTAATTCTCTGCTTATACCATATTAGATTAAATAAAATTGGAGAGGGCTGAAAACTCACTAAAACCTCTTCTCATCTCTCTCATTACCTCCCTCCCTCTAAAGGAAAGAATGGGATGACTTGTTTCTGAACAGTAATTACCTGACCAGGATCCGTCAGGCAGGCATCAACGGTCGATTGCGGAGCAGCCGATTCCGCAGTGTGTGCTGGAAGGTAAACCAGTCACAGACAAACATGGTTCTTGGGTGTCTGAAGGTAGTTCTACCATGTGAGTCATGTGTGTTGTCTTCTAGTTGTACCTGGAGGTCCTTCCTGAGGATAAGAGCCAATGGATCAACAAGACCAAGGAGTTACGATCCCAGTACGAGAAGATCAAAGAGAGAGTGAGTTGGTGTGTGTGTGTGTGTGTCATGCGTTCACCTGTGCCTGCTCGTTTGGGTGAGCATCAACTCCTACTTTTTACTCGTGTGTGTGTGCCAGTCACTGACCACCTCTCCTCCTCCCAGCACATCACCAACCCCCGTAAGGCTGCAGGCCAGCAGGACTTGGTGGTCAACAACCCACTCTCACAGGACGAGGGGGTAGGTGTAGCCTCTCTAGATACAACTCTTTTTCCAGAACCGTGGGAATGTCAACATCTAAATAACTCTATCACAGGACTAAGTGGGGTGTCCCTGTTGTAAATGCCTACTTATTATAATACCTTTAGGATTTATTATGATCTGTATACAGGTAACTGACAAAATAATGTAATGCCGGATATAAAGTAGATTGCTTCCACACAGGTGTGTTTCCTGAGTTAATGGAGCAATTAACATCCCATCATGTTTAAGGTCATAAAAATGCTGGATATTATTTAGGCTACCATGGCTATGCCCCCATAGGATGACAATGCCCCCACCCACAGGGCACAAGATGTGCCTGAATGGTTGTTGAGCATGAAAACGATGTAAGCCATATGCCGTGGTCGTCTGAGTCACCAGATCTCAACCCAATTGAACACTTAGGTTTTCCACCTCCATCAACAACATTTCTCATAGAAGAATGGTGTCATATCCCTACGATAGAGGTCCAGACACTTGTAGAATCTAGATGCATTAAAGCTGTTCTGGCTCGTGGTGCCCAGCACCCTATTAAGACACTTTCTGTTGGGGTTTCCTTTATTTTGTCATTTACCCAAATGTCCTTGTATTGTGTATTGACCCCAATGGGGAATGGGAACCGTGTACAACGTTTTATAATCAGTCTGGTCGTAGGATGCTAGGTGAATGAGTCTATGGTGTATTTCCTGGTCCATATGTCATTGTGTTCTCCTCCCTCCTGTCCAGAGCCTGTGGAACAAGTTCTTCCAGGACAACGAGTTGAGAGGGATGATCAAACAGGATGTTATGAGAACGTGAGTCTGATTTAACATTTCTTAACTGTTAACCAGACCTGTATTTAAATGTTTATCGGACTGTCATTCTCATATCTACTGTACACCTCTGAAATAAACACTCTTCTCCCCCCTCCACCCTCCCCCTCTATCCTGTCTGTAGGTTTCCTGACATGCGTTACTTCCAAGAGGAGGACGTAAGGACCAAGCTGACAGACATCTTGTTTTGTTACGCCCGAGAGAATGAACAGTTACTGTACAAACAGGTACCATTCCAGCATTAGTTAAGATTTCTAGAGGCACACAAGTGTTAGATATGCCACTAGGCATGCTAATGCACCCCATAGACTAGACAGTGTACTGTCTTCATAGTGCTACAGACGGAGAGAGGACGATGACCAGTCAGTGTTCTAACAGGAAGTGACACACGTCTAGCCACTGGGTAATGAAGTTTAATGATACCGGTCAATACTGATAACACACCTCATGCATCACCCTGAAAGAAATGGGCCTCTCTCTCTCTCTCTCTCTCTCTCTCTCTGTCTCTCTGTCTCTCTGTCTCTCTCTCTCTGCAATGGGTCACAAATCTTTCTGCTGTGATGGCACACTGTGGAATTTCACCCAGTAGGTATGGGGGTTTATCAAAATTAGGATTTATTTTCGAATTCTTGGTGGATCTGTGTAATCTGAGGGAAATATGTCTCTCTAATATGGTCATACATTGGGCAGGAGGTTTGGAAGTGCAGCTCAGTTTCCACCTCATTTTGTGGGCAGTGAGCACATAGGCAGACCTGGCTCTCAAGAGAAGACAGGCTATGTTTAGGCCAAGGTATATATAGTTTTTTTTGTGTGCTCTAGAGCAACAGTGTCTAGATGGAATTTGTGGTCCTGGCGACTGAACCTTTTTTGGAACAGCATTATTTTGGTCTTACTGAGATTAACTGTCAGGGCCCAGGTCTGACAGAATCTGTGCAGAAGTTCTAGGTGCTGCTGTAGGCCCTCCTTGGTTGGTGACAGAAGCACCAGATCATCAGTAGACATTTGACTTCGGATTCTAGTAGGGTGAGGCTGGGTGCTGCAGACTTTACTAGTGCCCGCGCTAATTCGTTGAAGAGGGTGGGGCTTAAGCTGCATCCCTGTCTCACCCCATGGCCCTGTGGAAAGAAATGTGCCTGTTTCTTGCCAATTTTAACCGCACACTTGTTGTTTGTGTTCATGGATTTTATAATGTCGTATGTTTTAAACCCGACACCACTTCATCAATTTGTATAGCAGACCCTCATGCCAAATTGAGTCGAAGGCTTTTTTGAAATCAACAAAGCAGGAGAAGACTTTGCCTTTTGGTTTGGTTTGTTTGGTTGTCAATTAGGGTGTGCAGGGTGAATAGCCAATTTGACATTTGCTCAGTACATTGTTTTCATTGAGGAAATGTACGAGTCTGCTGATAATGCAGAGGATTTCCCCAAGGTTACTGTTGACGCATATTCCATGGTAGTTATTGGGGTCAAATTTGTCGCCACTTTTGTGGATTGGGGTGATCAGTCCTTGGTTCCAAATATTGGGGAAGATGCCATAGTTTTAGTATAGCCAATTGGAATTTGTCTGTATATTTGATCATTTCATTAAGGATACCATGAACACCACAGGCCTTTTTGCGTTGGAGGCTTTTTACTTTGTCCTGTAACTCATTCAAGGTAATTGGAGAATCCAGTGGGTTCTGGTAGTCTTTAATAGTTGATTCTAAGATCTGTATTTGATCATGTATATGTTTTTGCTCTTTATTCTTTGTTATAGAGCCAAAAAGATTGGAGAAGTGGTTTACCCATACATCTCCATTTTGGATAGATAATTCTTAGTTTTTGTTTAGTGTTTTCCAATTTTCCCAGAAGTGGTTAGATTCTTCAATTACATTGAGCTGATTTTTGATGTGCTGTTACTTCTATTTCTGTATTGTTTTAGTGATTCACCATAGTGAATTTTCCTGGTCCCTCTGTTTTTGGTTGGACAGGTTTGAGTTTCTTATATTTTTGCATTCATCATTATTAATTTTCTATTTTAAATTTGATAGGGAAGCTGAGAGGTCAAGTATACTGTTAAGATTTTCTACTGCCAAGTTTACAGTGGAACATTTTTACCCAGGAAATTGTCTAAAAGGGATTGAATTTGTTGCCTAATTGTTTGGTAGGTTTCCAAACGTTACTCAGTTCCTTTGGCTTTGATGCCTCAATCATGAGTATTGCTCTGTTCAAGTAGACTGTGATTTTGCTGTGGTCTGATAGGGGTGTCAGTAAACTGACTTTGAACGCTCTGAGACTGGTTTGATGTCAGTGTTAACCTCTTGCGACGAGCAATCCCGTATCCGGGAGCGTAATCATAGCCTCAAACGCATTAGCATAACGCAGCGGACATAAATACCCCTAGAAACCTTTCCTATTCAAACACAAGCTTAGCCTTAACAACACTGTCATCTCAGATTTTCAAAATATGCGTTACAGCCAACGCTAGACAAGCATTTGGGTAAGTTTATCATGGCATAATGCTAGGCTCTGCTGGCAGCAGGCAGCATTTTCACGAAAATAAGAAAAGCAACCAAATTAAATAATTTACCTTTTGAAGAACGTCAGATGCTTTCACTCAGGAGACTCTCAGTTAGATAGCAAATGTTCCTTTTTTCCCCAAAAATATTTTTGTAGGTGAAATTGCTCCCGTTTCTTCATGCTTGGCTGAGAAATCGACCGGAAAATGCTACAACGCCAAACTTTTCCAAATTTGCTCCATAATATCGACAAACACTGCAAACGTTGTTTAGGATCTATCCTCAAGGTGTTAATATATCCGTCGCGGCAATTGGTTTCTCATAAGAAGCGATTGGAAAAATGGCTACCTCCAGTATTTTACGCAAGATTTTCTGTGGGAGACACCATGTGACCACTTGCTATATATGGTCCCTTACAGCCATTCTTCAATGGAAATGCCTAAAAAGACGTCACAATGCTGTGGAAAACGTAAGCTCATTCACAGCCATGAGGCGGTTTCAAAAAATGCGTCACTTCGTGGTTGGACTTTTATCTGGGTTTTGCCTGTAACATCAGTTCTGTGGCACTCACAGACAATATCTTTGCAGTTTTGGAAACGTCAGTGTTTCCTTTCCAAAGCTGTCAATTATATGCATATTCGAGCATCTTTGACTATCTTGTTTAAAACGGGAACGTTTTTCATATTTTTAATAGCGCCACCTAGTCGCAAGAAGTTAAAGTAGTAACTAAGTATAATATAAAATGGTGTGTGTGAGTGTTTTGCATGCATGAATGTGATAATGCAGTGTGTTGAAAGATGCCAAAGCAAACAACCAAAAAAGCACCAAGAAACAACAAAATCCATAAAGGTGTCTGCATGGAGAGAGTCTCCTCCATGAATGGGGAAGTGGTGTATTTATCCTGGGACACACCGGGCCCAGGTGTTTTCCCATGTAGCTGACGACCCTCCCAACTCCGCCCACCGGCATCCTAATAAGGAAACAAGAACAAAGAACATACCAGCCTCTGCCTCCCAAATTGACACAGCCTCTGCCTCCCAAATTGACACAGCCTCTGCCTCCCAAATTGACACAGCCTCTGCCTCCCAAATTGACACAGCCTCTGCCTCCCAAATTGACACAGCCTCTGCCAACCTCCCCAGACCTCAGCAACTTTTGTGCATAGGAAGCAATGTTTAAGAGGAAAGAAGAACACAAGACCAGGAGGGAACAGACAGGAAAGATGGAACATGACAACCCCAAACAATGGTCAGTCACGTAAAGATTTAGGAACATGGCACGAAAGACAACAGCTACAAACTCAAATGAAAAGAACATCAGGGTCCTTCTTAATTTTTACATCAACTTCCAACGATTCATGGTCACTTCCCCACTTCCCAACTTCACTAATTTCAATCATTCAACCTTGTAGTGTTCAGCGATCTTCAACAGCTGTTCTTTAGTACATAATTCTAACAGTTCTTCTGATGGAAAGCGAATGATCTTGCCTACATGAGACACCATAGTCATAAGAGAATAATCTTGCTCAACCCCTCTGCTGAGCACATCAGACCAGAACCAGAGAAATGACAATCACCCTGAGCACCACAGAAGAGATGAGATACGGAGCTTCCCCAAAACCTACAATAACGCAACCCTAGTCTTCGTGCGGATTTGCGGTGGGTATTTACACACTGTAGCCCGCTGGCAAGGAAATAGAACTCCCCAGCATGCTGGCAAATTCCACCAAGCCACGGATGTGCCCCCGAGACAATTGTTCAGTCCAGGCACCACACAAAAATAAAACATTTATCCACGCCCAACATATTTAAAAAATGAAACAAGTCTAAGCCTATCAGGGGAAAAAGGCTATAGCTCCAGGTAGCAAGTTCCACTACCCTACCCAAATCTCCCACCGAGGTACACAGCCAATTTACTGGGACCGATGTCCCAACAGCAAGTAGAACAAGAGTTTCCAGGCTGGGCAGGTCCATTATACTCCAACGCAGCAAACAAACCAAAACAACAAAGGCAACCAATACTGGGCTTATCAAACTCAAACAAAATATGCAAACCAAACATGTACAAAATGTAACATTACCTCCACGTTCTCCCAAACCAATACGTTCAAAGATCCCGGATAGGCTCCCACGTAACAAAGAGACAACATGGAGATGAGGAGTAACAAAACATATTTATTAAATAAAGTAAACAAAGTACAATATACAATGGTGTGTGTGTAATCAGTAGTGTAAGTGAGTGTTTTGCATGCATGAATGTGATAATGCAGGGTGTTGAAAGGTGCCAAAGCAAACAACCAAAAGGCCACCAAGATACACAACAAAATCTGTAAAGGTGTCTGCATGGAGAGAGTCTCCTCCATGAATGTGGAAGTGGGGTATTTATCCTGGGAGACACCGGGCCCAGGTGTTTCCCATGTAGCTGACGACCCTCCCAACTCCGCCCACCGGCATCCTAATAAGGAAACAAGAACAAAGAGCGAATACGGCAGACAGAGTATATATATATATATATATATATATTACCCAGCGTGCGACAGAGCTGCAGGAGTTGTGAACTGTTTTTGTTGGCTATGTTGTCATAGTTGTGCCTAGGGGGGCATATGTGGGAGGGAATGCTGTCACCTGCAGGCAGGTGTTTGTCCCCCTGTGTGCTGAGGGTGTCAGGTTCTTGTCCAGTTCTGGCATTTAGGTCGCCACAGACTAGTACATGTCCCTGGGCCTGGAAGTGATTGATTTCCCCCTCCAGGATGGAGAAGCTGTCTTCATTAAAGTATGGGGATATAGGTAGCACACAGGATGCATTTTTCTCTGTTAAGATAATTTCCTTTTGAATTTCTAGCCAAATGTAAAATATTCCTGTTTTGATTAATTTAATGGAGTAAGTTAGGTCTGCTCTATACCAAATTACATACCCCCTGAGTCCCTTCCCTGTTTCACACCTGGTAGTTTGGTGGATGGGACTACCAGCTCTCTGTAACCTAGAGGGCAACCAGTGGGTCCGTCTCCTCTATACCAGGTTTCTTGCAGGATGACAATGTCTGTATTACCGATTTCTTTGGTGAAGTCCGGGTTCCTGCTCTTTAAGCCAAAGGCAGATGACCTCAGGCCTTGGATATTCCAGGATGATATAGTGAAGGATTTTTGTTCGATGAAGTGTCCAATGTTGTTGGTCGTGGTTTGGCCTCAGGCCAGTAAGTGTGAGCAGAGCCTGCTGAGCATCTGGTACATGCCATTGGGCAAGTGTAAGAGTGGGGGTTGGGCCTGTTTGCCCGCTCACTACCTGGGCGTATGTGTGACTATCATGTTGAGGCCCTCTTTGCAGGGGTGGGGTGCATGGGGTGGGCAGGAGTGGCATAGGTCTGATCTGAGGGGGCCTAAATGGGGTGTGGGCATGGTTGACGTGGGGGGGTGTTGATTGGTTGGGGTGTGGATGTGTCTGGGGGTGCTGTGGTCTGGATGTAAGTCCTCTTGGCGTGGGTCCTCTATGTGTAGGTCCAGGGGGGAGGTCCTGCAGGTCTGGGAGGGTGTCTCGCTGGTCTGGGTGGGGTGTCTAATTGATCTGTTGCTCCTGTGTGAAGTGTTGGATACGTTTGAGAGCAATGTCCTTTAGAGTCCGGGCAAAGGTGGACACTGCTGCCTTGTTTGTAGAGGTGGACCTGGTCATAGAGGCTGTTCAAGTCCAGGGTGGAGTGGTGGGCCAGGAAAACATTTGGTTTTGAGGCACAGTCACGGGAAATACTTGCATTTACCTGCTGTATTGTGGCAGGGTGGAAGTCTTTTCGTGGTAGCAGGGTGGAGATAACCACTTGTGCGTTGGGGAAAGTAAAAGAAGCCTTTTTAATCACTCCCTTCAGTTTTGTGGCCACCCTTTCCTGCTGTGCTCTCAGGTTGTTTGTGCCTGTGTGTATTATTATGTGGCTAGGTGAACCTAGTTGGTCCTCAGACAGAAGGTCTAGGGCGCGCTGGGTGTTTGGACACACTGTTTGGGGAAAAAGGTTTTTTCTTCTATATATTTCCCATTTGAGTCCATAAGGAGTACAATCTGTGTCTTGTGTTTGTCCTCAGTGAGTGTGGGGGGGTTGTCAGAAGGGCTATCGGGGGGTGCTCAGAGGGGGTGAGAGCCGCTAGGATTGGTTCTTCATTTGTCTGTTCTGCTGTGATGTCGACTCTATGGTCAGGGTCTGGTATGGACTGTTCTGCTGTGGTGTCGAGACTTTTGTCAGGTGCTGAGGTGGGCTGTTCTGCTGGCTTCTCTGTGGGGGTGGCCCCCTCTCTAGTGGGTTGTTCTTTGTCACACGCCATCCCCCTCAACCTCTCCTCCAGCAGTCTGATCGTCTCTCTCGCGCGCTGTCTCTCTCGCGCGCTGTCTCTCTCGCGCGCTGTCTCTCTCGCGCGCTGTCTCTCTCGCGCGCTGTCTCTCTCGCGCGCTGTCTCTCTCGCGCGCTGTCTCTCTCGCGCGCTGTCTCTCTCGCGCGCTGTCTCTCTCGCGCGCTGTCTCTCTCGCGCGCTGTCTCTCTCGCTCGCTGTCTCTCTCGCGCGCTGTCTCTCTCGCGCGCTGTCTCTCTCGCGCGCTGTCTCTCTCGCGCGCTGTCTCTCTCGCGCGTTGTCTCTCTCGCGCGCTGTCTCAATACAGAACACACCTCATGCATCACGCTGAGAGAAACGGGCCATTTGCTCTCTCTCACGCTCTTTCTCACGCTGTCTCTCTCACGCAGGTCTCTCGCTCTCTCACGCAGGTCTCTCGCTCTCTCACGCAGGTCTCTCGCTCTCTCACGCAGGTCTCTCGCTCTCTCACGCAGGTCTCTCGCTCTCTCACGCAGGTCTCTCGCTCTCTCACGCAGGTCTCTCGCTCTCTCACGCAGGTCTCTCGCTCTCTCACGCAGGTCTCTCGCTCTCTCACGCAGGTCTCTCGCTCTCTCACGCAGGTCTCTCGCTCTCTCACGCAGGTCTCTCGCTCTCTCACGCAGGTCTCTCGCTCTCTCACGCAGGTCTCTCGCTCTCTCACGCAGGTCTCTCGCTCTCTCACGCAGGTCTCTCGCTCTCTCACGCAGGTCTCTCGCTCTCTCACGCAGGTCTCTCGCTCTCTCACGCAGGTCTCTCGCTCTCTCACGCAGGTCTCTCGCTCTCTCACGCAGGTCTCTCGCTCTCTCACGCAGGTCTCTCGCTCTCTCACGCAGGTCTCTCGCTGTCTCTCGCTCTCTCACGCTGTCTCTCTCTCTCGCTCTCTCACGCTGTCTCTCTCTCTCACGCTGTCTTTCATGCGCTCTCTCACGCTCTCACACTCTCACTCTCTATCCCCCTCTCTTTCTGCAGGGAATGCATGAGTTGTTGGCTCCTATTGTGTTCGTCCTACACTGTGACCATCAGGCCTTTCAGCACGCCAGCGAGACCGCCCACCCCAGGTCAGTCACACCTGCACTCCTCCTCCACATTGACTTCCCTTCAGTTTAACCCTATCCTGTCCATTCCTCGAAATTGGTCTGTAGTGATCTAATGCTTTTGTCTTTGGTCCACAGTGAGGAGATGATGTCTCTACTGAATCCTATGTTCCAGGAGCATGATGCCTAGTGAGTTAAATATTCATTATTCTCCTACATTCATCACATCGTAGGTCAGGGATGGCCAACTGGTCTTTAGGCCCGTGAACTAATTTCAATTTTTATATAAATTTATATTTTACGAACTCAGTCAGGGTCTTAACTTACTATTGAGAGTTAGAATAGTAAAATACACTAAATTAGCCTGTCAGCTAAATGTTTTTTTATTAAATAGCTGGCCGCTTGACTAACTTACCAAACTTGAATTATGACCGGGGTGGGGTCCATTGATCATCATTTACCTCAACCCTGTGGCAAAATGTGTAGAATTGCAGCAAACTTGCTTTAAAACAGCAACATGGCAAAATGTGCAGAACTGCATGAAATGAACATAAACCCACATTTTGTTTTTTATCTTCGCTTTCACGAGGGGGGCAGCTAAAATGTTTTGTCTGCGGGGGGGCCTCATGAACAGTTCTGTTTTTTTGTGGCCCCTACCCCCATCAAAGTTGCCCATCCCTGTCCTAGGTGATGGCAATAATATGGACAAGTCAGAGAGACTTCTAACATGAGACATTCTCCTCTGTGTGTCTTTGTTGTGCAGTGCCATGTTTTCCCAGCTGATGGAGACAGCAGAACCCTGGTTCTCCAGCTTCCAGAGGGAAGTCAGAAGGGTCAGTAGTAGTAGTACTCCTGCTAATACTCTTTAGTTGTAACACTCACCAGCTATTTTTGTAAAGACCTGTCAGAAACACTCCGCCAATGGCTTAAATGAGCTCAATGGAATACATTTTCTTTACGTTGCATCTATAAGAATGCTGAAGCTTTGTAGGGGATTTAACACATTGTCTCAACACTTGTTTCACAAGAAAGATAACTTATTTTGGTGGTTGTTCCTTTTTTTGCAGAATAGAGGAAAATGATAATTTAATACAGTTGACAGATTTACAAATTGAAATGCCCTGAAATGAAAGCAACTTTCAAAAATGAACACTCAGATTATAGTGATATTATGTCTGATCTCACAAACAATGTAGAGTATTAATAGACCTGGAGCCAGGCATGTTGATTTTTCATCTGAGGGTACCCCTCTATTGATACACAACAACAGTAATTCATTTCTACATTTTATTTGACCTTTATTTAACCAAGTAGGCCAGTTGAGAACAAGTTCTCATTTACAACTGCGACTTGGCCAAGATGAAGCAAAGCAGTGCGACAAAAACAACAGAGTTACACATGGAATTAACAAACATAGTCAATAACACAATAGAAAAATCTGTATACTGTGTGTACAAATTAAGTAAGGAGGTAGTGGTGAATTAATGACAAATTAACACTGGAGTGATCGATGTGCAAGTAGAGTTAGGTATTTATAGGCTATTTACAGATGGGCTGTGTACAGCTGCAGCGATTGGTAAGCTGCTCTGACAGCTGATGGTTAAAGTTAGTGCGGGAGATATAAGTCTCCAACTTCAGTGGTGAAGCAGTCTAGAAGGTAGGGGTAGACGGACCGGGTAGGGGTAGACGGACCGGGTAGGGGTAGACGGACCGGGTAGGGGTAGACGGACCGGGTAGGGGTAGACGGACCGGGTAGGGGTAGACGGACCGGGTAGGGGTAGACGGTGCAGGTAGGGTAGACCCTAGACGGTGCAGGTAGGGTAGACGGGTAGGGTAAATTTGACAAATATAATACTTCAATTCCCACAAATTCCTGAACTCTTATTCATTATTTGTCCGTGTCAGTAAAATGTTTTATACCTAATGGATTTAAAACCAATTCAAAAAGTTTGGAGTATCTTTATCCATTCATTAGGATTGTTTTTAAACTGAACACTTTTGATGACGTTACTAATTCTAACGTATTCCAGCATTGTATGTTCATGTTTCATGTTATTCCAATGCTGTGATGACGCCGTCTAAACCTCGTGTTGACGTTCTCCTCAGGGAAAGGAGGAAATGCTAACCAGCATGCCGTTCGCCCGGCCGCAAGACTTGGGGCCGTCCATTGCCATAGTAACCAAAGTGAACCGCATCCAGGACCAGCTGGTGAAAAAGCACGATGTGGAGCTGCACATGCACGTCAACCGCCTGGAGATCGCCCCACAGATATACGGCATGTGAGTATCGCCACCTGTGTTTGTGTGTCTGGGTCTAAGTGCGTGTGCGTGTCTTTATTGTATGTGGTGTGTATTCGTCTATCTCTAGTCGGTGTGCATGTGTGCGCACGTCTGTTTGGTTCAGTCTATCTCTCGTCGGTGGTGTGTGGGTGTGTGTGTGGGTGTGGATGGTGTGTGTCCGTGGGTGTGGATGGTGTGTGTCCGTGGGTGTGGATGGTGTGTGTCCGTGGGTGTGGATGGTGTGGGTGTGGATGGTGTGTGTCCGTCTGTGGATGGTGTGTGTCCGTCTGTGTGGATGGTGTGTGTCCGTGTGGTGTGTGTGTCAGTCTGTATCTCTAGTCGGTGAGTGCTTCTGTATAATGTGTCCATCTGTTTAGTGTGTTTGCTCCCACTCATCTGTTTACTGCGTGGGTGTGCATCTGTTCAGTGTGTGTCAGTCTCTCTAGTCGGTGTGTGTCCGTCTGTATAATGTGTGTGTGTGTGCGTCTGTTTAGCTTGTGTGTATCCGTCTGTATCTCTAGTCAGTGGGTGCGTCTGTTTAGCTTGTGTGTATCCGTCTGTATCTCTAGTCAGTGGGTGCGTCTGTTTAGTGTGTGTGTATGCGTCTTTATTGTGTGTGTATCCGTGTATATCTCTAGTCGCTGGGTGCGTCTGCTGTTTGGCCGTGAGTTCCCCCTGCAGGACCTGTTGGTGGTGTGGGATGCCCTGTTCGCTGACAGCATCACTCTAGACCTGGTGGACTATGTCTTCGTAGCCATGCTGCTCTACATCAGAGATGCCTGTAAGGACCTCTCTCACTGCCCATCAATCAGCTGTCAATCAGTTAGTCAGCTTGTCAGCCAGTCAGTCATTGAGCCCTGCTAACTGTTTGTGTTGTTCCCCTGTCTGGCTCAGTGATAGCGAGTAACTTCCAGACCTGTCTGGGCCTTCTAATGCACTACCCACCTATAGGAGACATCCACACCCTACTACACAAGGCTTTGTTCCTCCGAGACCCCAAGGTAAGAGCTCACACACATTTCTGAGAGACATGAGCAACACACACCTCTACTTGGTTGTTTTTCCACCCTGAAGGTGTGTGTTGGAGACTGCAGGGTCGCTGCCCTGACAGTGTTCTGGTTTGTTATGAGCTGTCCTGACTTATGTCCCTTCACTGCCCAAATGACATCCAGCCAACTTGACATAACTGTGGGAAGCATTGTAGTCAACATGGGCCAGCATGCCTGTGGAACGCTTTCGACACCTTTTTAGAGTCCATGCCCTGAAGAATTGAGTCTGTTCTGAGTACACAATAATAGGAAGGTGTTCTTAATGTTTTTGACTCAGTGTGTATTGGCTAGGCCTTCTAGTAGTTAATAAAGTAACCTTAGTAGAGTAAAATAAATATGCTGGTTATGCAGCGCTGTGGTTGGGTCCACTCGGGTCTATCAGCTGTAGTTACATAGGCCAGAGACTTGACAACAATCCAACAGGACCTGACCCAGATGACAAGTTAGAATTTCAGAACCTGGTCCGGGTAATATCAGGTCCACCCGGACCCATTAAGACCTCTAGTTCGTAGTGTGGCATGGCGATGTTATTCAGAGTAGTTGGCTCAACCACATGGAGATCTGGGACCATGTGAGACCACACACACACTATTTTTCACAGCGTCTCCATTTTATCACTATTTAAGCTGAGCTGTATTCACTGTCAATACCTTTTCCTTTAGAACAATCCTCGGCCGGCCAACTACCAGTTCCAACAGAATCTGGACTATTACAAGACCAGAGGGGCAGACCTGGTCAACAGCACCCGGTAAGCTTGCTTGCACACACACACACACACACGAGCATGAGGGACAATGATCGTAACAACCACACACACACACACACTTTGTTGTTTCACAATATCTTCCTAAACTAACTTTCTTTTTTCTCTCTCTCTCTCCCACCCCCTCAGTGCCAGTGCCAAGGCGGCTCCTCTCAACATCAACAAAGTCTCCAGCAGCCTGCTTAGTTTTGGGAGGAAGCTCATCGCCCCAGCCATATCAGGGGGTGTTGCCAGCGTTATCTCTCCAATCAACAGCGAGATTCGTTCTGCCCCCTCCCCCTTCACTGCAGCCCCCCGCCCCCAGGCCGAGCCCCTGTTCTCTGGCCACGCCCCCCTGCAGACACACTCCCAGCACCAGCGCCTACTGAAGTCTGAGAGCATGCCAGTCTACCTGAGCCAAGGTGAGGGTTGGGAACACATACACACATAATCTAACAGGTATACTAGGACATTGATGCTCACACATCCATCCATACAAAAATCTTTTCTAAGATTCTGTATTTTTTTCACCTTTTATTTAACCAAGTAAGCTAGTTGAGAACAAGTTCTCATTTACAACTGCGACCTGGTCAAGATAAAGCAAAGCAGTGCGACACAAACAACACAGTTACACATGGAATAGTTACACATGGAATAAACAAGCGTGCAGTCAATAACACAATAGGGGGGGAAAGTCTATACAGTGTGTCCCAATGGCGTGAGGCGGTAAGGCAATAAATAGGCCATAGTACCGAAGTAATTACAGCTTAGTAAATTAACAATGGAGTGATAAATAGCAGATGATGTGCAAGTAGAAATACTGGTGTGCAAAAGAGCAGAAAAGTAAAATAAAAACAATATGGGGATGAGGTAGGTAGATTGGGTGAGCTATTTACAGATGGGCTATGTACAGTTGCAGCGATCGGTTAGCTGCTCGGATAGCTGATGTTTAAAGTTAGTGAAGGAATTGTAAGTCTCCAGCTTCAGCAATTTTTTCAATTTGTTCCAGTCATTGGCAACGGAGAACTGGAAGGAAAGGCGGCCAAAGGAGGTGTTGGCTTTGGGGATGACCAGTGAGAGAGCGCGTGCTACGGGTGGGTGTTGTTATTGTGACCAGTGAGCTGAGATAAGGTGGAGCTTTACCTAGCATAGACTTATAGATGACCTGGAGCCAGTGGGTCTGGCGACATATGTAGCGAGGGCCAGCCCACTAGAGCATACAGGTCGCAGTGGTGGGTAGTATAAGGGGCTTTGGTGACAAAACGGATGGCACTGTGATAGACTGCATCCAGTTTGCTGAGTTGATTATTGGAAGCTATTTTCTAAATTACATTGCCGAAGTTGAGGAGCGCTCTGGAGCAGATTTTCATCAAGGACATGATGTTTGGCATTCAGGCCAAATAGTTAAATCTTGGTTTCATCAGATCAGAGAATCTTGTTTCTCATGGTTTGTGAGTCTAGGTACCTTTTTACTGAGGAGAGGCTTCCATCTGGCCAATCTACCATAAAGGCCTGTTTGGTGGAGTGCTGAAGAGATGGTTGTCCTTCTGGAAGGTTATCACATCTCTACAGAGTAACTCAGGAGCTCTGTCAGTGACCATCGGGTCACCTCCCTGACCAAGGCCCTTCTCCCCCGATTGCTCAGTTTGTCCTGGCAGCCAGCTCTAGGAAGAGGCTTGGTGGTTCCAAACTCCTTCCATTTAAGAATGATGGAGGCCACTGTTCTTGGGGACCTTCAGTGCTGTAGAAATGTTCGAGTTCACCTGAATTTACCAATCAAGTTGAAACATTTCAAGGATGATCAATGGATCCAGGATGCACCTGAGCTCAGTTTGAAGTCTCATAGCAAAGGGTCTGAATAATTATGTAAATAAGGTATTTCTGTTTTTAATATTTAGTACATTTGCAAACATTTGTGTGTAGATTGATGGGAGGGGGGGGGTTGTTATTTAATCGATTTTAGAATAAGGCTGTAACGTAACAAAATGTGGAAAGATTCAAGGGGTCTGAATACTTTCCGAATATTTTTCTCTTTCACAGTTCAAAAGTTTGTGGTCACTTAGAAATGTCCTTGTTTTTGAAAGAAAAGCAAAACATTTTTCTCCATTTAAAATAACATCAAATTGATCAGAAATACAGTATAGACATTGTTCGTGTTGTAAATGAATATTGTAGCTGGAAACGGCAGATTTTTTTATGGAATATCTACATAGTCGTACAGAGACCCATTATCAGCAACCATCACTCCTGTGTTCCAATGGCACGTTGTGTTAGTTAATCCAAGTTTATAATTTTAAAAGGCTAATTGATCATTAGAAAACCCTTTTGCAATTGTTAGCACAGCTGAAAACTTGTGCTGATTTTAAAGAAGCAATAAAACTGTCCTTTAGACTAGTTGAGTATCTGGAGCATCAGCATTTGTGGGTTCGATTACAGGCTCAAAATGTCTAGAAACAAAAACCTTTCTTCTGAAACTCGTCAGTCTATTCTTGTTCTGAGAAATGAAGGCTATTCCATGCGAGAAATTGCCAAGAAACTGACGATCTCGTACAACGCTGTGTACTACTCCCTTCACAGAAGAGCGCAAACTGTTTCTAACCAGAATAGAAAGAGTGGGAGGCACCAGTGCACAACTGAGCAGGAGGACAAGTACATTAGTACAGACATCCTCTTTCTATTCTGGTTAGAGCCAGTCATTACCACGAGCCCGTCCTCCCCAGTTAAGGTGCCACCAACCTGTGGTGTGCTCGAGCGATAGACTCACCCTCCTGTATGTTAGATGTAGTTTCAGGCGGAGTCTCTCCACCCACATTTTCTGACACACAAGGTAACTGCTACCATAGCAACCGCTTGTGTCTGCATATGTGTGTGTTGCCGTGTTTTTGCGTCCCCTTTCAATCGTTTGTTTAAACCCTGATCTCTGAGCATCACAGCACTGTTGGCTTTGTAAAGTATTTTCCTCCTGGTTAATTTATCACCAAAGAATCCATCAGTCAATGGCATTGAACTTTCATAAGGTCCACATTCACACTGGTCTTAACCAATCACTGAAAGATGCAAGCCAGCAGAAGTGTGGTAGTCCAGTGTTGAATAGTATAGTGCCTTCTTGGATGCATGTTATACCACTAGTCAAGAGAGACTGGATCTGACTCAAAACATTCTCCTTCGCTGCAGTAAGTAGGTTGAACCTGAATAGTCATCACACACTCATATGTTGAGGAGATTTGAACATTGAGGAGGTAAGAACAGGATCAAGGTTGGTGACAACAGCACTGGTTCATCGGTTCTCTCTCTCTCTGCTACTCACAGCCCTCATCTGTTTGTCTTTGTGTTCATCTTTTCTCTTTTTTAGGCCAAACCTCCAGGACAGTTAGCTCCTCCCCCAGCATAGAGAGTCTCTCTGGGGGACAGGGTCACACCACAGCGTCCCCGCCCCTTCCCGTCTCCAGGGGAAGTGACATCAGCACCTTGTCCCCACCCCTCTCAGCCACCAAGAAGGACTCCTTCTTCAACATCACTCGCTCCCACAGCAAGACCATGGGCAAGAAAGAGGCCGTGAGTATATCTCTTTTTCTCCATCTTTCTCTGCAGGTCTCTTTCCTAGCTCATATTTCTCACTCACACTAAGTTGTTCCCTCTGTGTTGTCAGGAGGAGGAGTTGGAGGCCCAGGTGTCCTTCCTGCAGGGTCAGATCAATGACCTAGAGGCCATGAGCAAGTACTGTGCCAAGATGATGAACACACACATTGGTAAGTTTCCCTACATGTATTAACATGCACATTGAGTTTAACAACCCTGACGCATCAGTGGATAGATTGCACATCCAGTATCAACACACACATCTGTGAGGTTCCAATGATAGCCTGTGAGTTGCGCTATAACCACAATGATGTTTTGAACAATCTAGTGATTGAACCAGTAAACAGGTGTAATCAGTTGTCGTTAAAACAAAGGCTTTTGTTAACTGTCTGCTACTGCTGTATCAAATTGTGTTTGTCACATGCTTCAGGGAAAGTGAAATGCTTACTTACCGGCCCTTTTCCAACAATGCAGAGTGAAAGATAAAATGTCAAATTAAATAGAAATGGTGACACGAGGAATAAAGAAACAGTGTCTGAATACCCATACTTGAGTCCTAAATAGTAGACTGTTTGAGTATGCGAAAAAATCAAGTAAACTTTAAATGCCCGGATGTCATACTCATTTCAGCTTTGACAACAGTTAGATATGGGGGTGTGCTACTGAAATCAACAGCTGATCAGTTAGACATGGGGGTGTGCTACTGAAATCAACAGCTGATCAGTTAGACATGGGGGTGTGCTACTGAAATCAACAGCTGATCAGTTAGACATGGGGGTGTGCTACTCAAATCAACAGCTGATCAGTTAGATATGGGGGTGTGCTACTGAAATCAACAGCTGATCAGTTAGGCATGGGGGTGTGCTACTGAAATCAACAGCTGATCAGTTAGATATGGGGGTGTGCTACTGAAATCAACAGCTGATCAGTTAGACATGGGGGTGTGCTACTGAAATCAACAGCTGATCAGTTAGACATGGGGGTGTGCTACTGAAATCAACAGCTGATCAGTTAGACATGGGGGTGTGCTACTGAAATCAACAGCTGATCAGTTAGACATGGGGGTGTGCTACTGAAATCAACAGCTGATCAGTTAGACATGGGGGTGTGCTACTGAAATCAACAGCTGATCAGTTAGACATGGGGGTGTGCTACTGAAATCAACAGCTGATCAGTTAGATATGGGGGTGTGCTACTGAAATCAACAGCTGATCAGTTAGGCATGGGGGTGTGCTACTGAAATCAACAGCTGATCAGTTAGATATGGGGGTGTGCTACTGAAATCAACAGCTGATCAGTTAGACATGGGGGTGTGGTACTGAAATCAACAGCTGCTCAGTTAGACATGGGGGTGTGCTACTGAAATCAACAGCTGATCAGTTAGACATGGGGGTGTGCTACTGAAATCAACAGCTGATCAGTTAGACATGGGGGTGTGCTACTCAAATCAACAGCTGATCAGTTAGACATGGGGGTGTGCTACTCAAATCAACAGCTGATCAGTTAGACATGGGGGTGTGCTACTCAAATCAACAGCTGATCAGTTAGACATGGGGGTGTGCTACTCAAATCAACAGCTGATCAGTTAGACATGGGGGTGTGCTACTCAAATCAACAGCTGATCAGTTAGACATGGGGGTGTGCTACTCAAATCAACAGCTGATCAGTTAGACATGGGGGTGTGCTACTCAAATCAACAGCTGATCAGTTAGACATGGGGGTGTGCTACTCAAATCAACAGCTGATCAGTTAGACATGGGGGTGTGCTACTCAAATCAACAGCTGATCAGTTAGACATGGGGGTGTGCTACTCAAATCAACAGCTGATCAGTTAGACATGGGGGTGTGCTACTCAAATCAACAGCTGATCAGTTAGACA
This sequence comes from Oncorhynchus kisutch, assembly GCF_002021735.2. Lineage (NCBI taxonomy): Eukaryota > Metazoa > Chordata > Actinopteri > Salmoniformes > Salmonidae > Oncorhynchus > Oncorhynchus kisutch. The sequence goes on from NC_034187.2 coordinate 74,315,912, forward strand.
TGGGGGTGTGCTACTCAAATCAACAGCTGATCAGTTAGACATGGGGGTGTGCTACTCAAATCAACAGCTGATCAGTTAGACATGGGGGTGTGCTACTCAAATCAACAGCTGATCAGTTAGACATGGGGGTGTGCTACTCAAATCAACAGCTGATCAGTTAGACATGGGGGTGTGCTACTCAAATCAACAGCTGATCAGTTAGACATGGGGGTGTGCTACTCAAATCAACAGCTGATCAGTTAGACATGGGGGTGTGCTACTCAAATCAACAGCTGATCAGTTAGACATGGGGGTGTGCTACTCAAATCAACAGCTGATCAGTTAGACATGGGGGTGTGCTACTCAAATCAACAGCTGATCAGTTAGACATGGGGGTGTGCTACTCAAATCAACAGCTGATCAGTTAGACATGGGGGTGTGCTACTCAAATCAACAGCTGATCAGTTAGACATGGGGGTGTGCTACTCAAATCAACAGCTGATCAGTTAGACATGGGGGTGTGCTACTGAAATCAATGAATAACAGGAAACTACACAATGGCGCAGGACAGTTTCAGTATGGTAAAATGTGTTTTATACTATGTGCATTTTTGAAAGTCTAGTATGGTTTAAAAACCAGGATGTTCTACTTTCAGCTCTTCTAGTAGAACACAATGCATTGGAAGAGCTGGGCTGCTGGAGAGCCACAGTTCTCTTTAAGTAGCCAGACAACAAAAGTCTACAGTTTTTGTTCTCCTAAAAATGATGTTGCAGGTCTTTTTACCCTAAAGTGGATTTCTGTTTTCTCATTAAGTTGTTTATTGTTCTCTTGGCAATCAGAGCTTTTAAACTAAATACTAAACCATGTTTTGATTTCTGAATGTGTTGGCACCGACGACTCATTCCCAATGATCACTCCTTTAGTTAGTATGTTGCTGTCCAGCAGTTCTGAATTTGCAATGCAGCTGACGGTCCACGTTTTCCTGTGCCTTTTGATTTGAAAGGTTTTAGTGTGTGTACTAGGCTATTTGGTTTTAATTCAGATATGTTACAGCACTTTGGTTTTACTAATAAATAGACTATGTTGAAATGGAACCAAATTCTGTTTCTGTCTTCAGTCCTTTTTTAAAAAGGATATAGATTTGAAGTCGGAAGTTTACTTACACCTTAGCCAAATACATTTCAACTCAGTTTTTCACAATTCCTGACATTTAATCCTAGTAATAATTCGGTCTTAGGTCAGTTAGGATCACCACTTTATTTTAAGAATGTGAAATGTCAGAATATTAGTGATATATTTCAGCTTGTATTTATTTAATCACATTCCCAGTGTGTCATACGTTTACATGCACTCAATTAGTATTTGGTAGCATTGCCTTTAAATTGTTTAACTTGGGTCAAACGTTTCGGGTAGCCTTCCACAAGCTTCCTACAATACATTGGGTGAACTTCGGCCCATTCCTCCTGACAGAGCTGGTGTAACTGGGTCAGGTTTGTAGGCCTCCTTGCTTGCACACGCTTTTTCAGTTCTGCCCATACATTTTCTATGGGATTGGGGTCAGGGCTTTGTGATGGCCACTCCAATACCTTGACTTTGTTGTCCTCAAGCCAATTTGCCACAACTTTGGAAGTATGTTTGGGGTCATTGTCCATTTGGAAGAACCATTTGCGACCAAGCTTTAACTTCCTGACTGATGTCTTGATGTTCTTCAATATATCCACATAATTTTCCCTCCTCATGAGGCCATCTATTTTGAACCTAATGTGTCTCCTTCCTGAGCGGTATGACGGTGGTCCCATGGTGTTTATACTTGCGTACTATTGTTTGTACAGATGAATGTGGTACCTTCAGGTGTTTGGAAATTGCTTCCAAGGATGAACCAGACTTGTGGAGGTAAAAAAAAAAAATCTGCGGTCTTGGCTGATTTCTTTTGATTTTCCCATGATGTCAAGCAAAGAGGCACTGAGTTTGAAGGTAGGCCTTGAAATACATCCACAGGTACACCTCCAATTGACTCAAATTATGTCAATTAGCCTCTCAGAAGCTTATAAAACCATTACATTTTCTGGAATTTTCCAAGCTGTTTAAAGGCACAGTCAACTTAGTGTATGTAACTTCTGACCAACTGGATACAGTGAATTATAAGTGAAATAATCTAGTCTGATAGTCTTTAAACAATTGTTGGAAAAATGACTTGTCATGCACAAAGTAGATGTCCTAACCGACTTGCCAAATCTGTAGTTTGTTAACAAGAAATTTGTGGGGTGGTTGAAAGACAAGTTTTAATGACACCAACCTAATTATGTAAACTTCAGACTTCAACTGTATGGGCTGAATAAATGGGCAATGGTATAGGGCCAATGTGACAGCCTATAACCAGGCTGAATAGGCCTATAACTCCATTCCTATTCAGAGTTTACAGAAAGTAATCGAATTGGAAATGAGCTATCATCAGGCTGGTTAATGCGACGCATGTCTGTTGAATATGCAAAAATCGAGCCGCCCCCCCGCCCCACCTACTCAGACAGTCAAGAGCCACTACTGTGTTGTGCCCTTGGCATACCTGCATACGTTTTACTAAACGGTGCATGCTAAATAGTATGCAGTACACTAGTGTGGGTATATTCAGACAAACGGTGAATAACGAGTAGAAATAGCATGGCTATATACAGGGAGTACCAGTACCAAGTCGATGTGTAGGGTTACGACTGTGATCTAACTAGATGAGGTGGGATCTTTTTGTTGGTAACAGTAATTATGCAAGAAATGGCATTGGAAACTCCTTAATGCGCAAATATTGATATAATAATAATATCAAAGTGAACTTGGGAGTCACGCTTTGATATGTTATCTGGTCCTCCCACTACGACTCTGGAAAAGATCTATGGGACGTGCCTACCTCCATTGAAGTTGACATATAAAATGGTTACGGTTTAAGGTAGGGATGTCCCGAGGATCCCGGATAGCACTGACCCTCAGGAAAGCATGCTACAGATGAAATGCACTTTCATCACCCTGTGAAGTTATAACGCAAGGTGATGAGCTTGATGCTCCTTTCCAATAACTATTGAGGGTCTTATTCTGGTGACATGATGATCGATGCATGGCTGCTGTTTGACAGATACAAATATGGCTCTTATCCATAATAATCTCATGTAGGTAGCCTAGAATTTAACCGCAACAATTCGATGGAAACATTTCTGGTGGGAAAATGCACATTGTTTTTATGCATATTTTAGAATATTCAGCATGAAAATCGGTCACCAGTTGGATGGAAACCTAGCTTGTGATCTGATGTCTGTCTCCTCAGGTAGGATCCAGGAGGTGATCCTACAGGAGCACCTGGAGAAAGAGGATGAGGTGTTGGTGTCACTGGCTGGACTTAAACAGGTACTGGACAGCAGCACCACATAAGTGGGGGGGGTTTGCATGTTAGCGCCTCTCTGAGTGAGATAGCATTTTGACCATGTGTGTAGTACGTGCATGTGTACTGTACATTGTCTGTGTGTGTATTCTCGGTACATCTGTGTGTTCATCATGAATTGCTCTGTGTGTTTATGAATGAATCCGTCAGATCAAGGACATCCTGAAGGGAGCTCTGCGTTTCAACCAGAGCCTGCTGGAGACTGAGGAGAACGAGGAGATCACCATCGCTGACGACCACTATGACCACGCCTCTGCCACACAGCAGCAGCACGCCAACAGTCACCATGAAGACCAGCCTTACCTGGCCGCACCACAGCGTGGCGACGGTGATGGAGAACAGGAGGAAGAAGAGCGGGAGCAAACCCCACCAGAGCAACCGGTGAACACGTTGTTGTATTAATACGTGGACTCATGTTTGCAGTGTACCCTTGCATGCTTTGGTATCATTCCCTATGCTTCAAAATCTGTGATGAATTGTGGGTATAATGTGACTGACTGATCTACAAATAATACTAGTAGTTATTTATGATGGAACTTGATTTGTTGAACAAGCCCCTTGTCTCTCTTTCAGGCTTCTCCCCCAGAGTCCTCTCTGTGTGTGGGCTCGGAGGGGAGGAACTGGGATGACTACATTCTGGTCTCGCAGGACGGAGAGCTGCCACCCACCGGGGGAGGGGTGGAGAGGACCCCTCCAATCAGACAGCTCCACGGCTCGGTCAGGGTGGAGCCGTTCCAGGGTGCAGCATCGGGTTCCTCCAGCCCAGACGAGGGCAGCACTCACAGCAAAGACTCAGACTTCGCCATGGTCAACTCCCAGGACCTGTGAGGGATTGGACTTTACTGATCTGTGTGGGAGTTACCACTAACCAGAGATCTAGGATCAGTTTATCTACTCCCTAATCCCCCACCTTAACCATTTGGAGGGATTCATCCCAACCTGGAGGATATGCTGCCCCACACGGGAAAACCAACTCGCCACTGCTGGATCGGACTATGGCAGCCTACCGTTAGGCTGTCGCCAATACCTTAACCTACCTGCTCTGTATTCCTTCATGAATACCATAGATAGCCTCTTCTCCTGAATGCTAGGGACTTAGTGCTTATCCAAACCCCATCTGACTTTAATGGTGATACCCATTTCTGCCACATGAGGGTGCTACAAGACAGTTCACCACAGGCTACCCTCAGGAACTGGAATTCATAGTGCATTTGGGGGATGCCTTTCCCTTCTCGGTATGTAGTAATGGTAGGGTAGTACCCTGTTTCTCCAGGTAGGGGAGTTGTCTGTACCATACCTCTGTCTATCTAAAGAGCTTCTCTTGTCTTACCTCCATTCACCGCCTCTGATTGTCCTTTAACTGTTTCGAGGTAGAAGTTGCTCCTAACCAATCGGCAGTCTTACACCTACCATTAGGGTGGATGGTACAATATCTGATCCTGTATCAGTTGTTAGGAGGCAACTTCTACCTACTCTTAACCAGTGCCTGGAAACCATTGACAGATTAACTGACTCTCACTTCTTCTTTACATTTTGTTTAAAGATACAATTTTAACCCAAAACAGCTGCATTACAATATGAAATTATTAAATTAAGAAAAACAGGCTTTAAAAAAAAATCAATTCCATGTAATAAGATTTCATTATTTCTGATGTCCTTGTATTTATCTTGCTTCCTGGGGTAGCCAAGTGAAGCATTGCACACACGACGGATGTCCCTACAGCAGAGAGATGATTATCTATAGACCAATAAAATGCTTGTTACAGTATGCCTGTGTCATGTTCAGAGGGGGAGAGAATGGCTTTTCAACAGGACAGTATACAAGTGCTAGCAACATGCTGAATTGTGAGTACAACTAATATTTAAATTGGGATTTGATGGCTGGAATGGAATGAAAGGAATGGTATCAACAACAAAAACATGCTTGATTCCATCCTGGCCATTATGAGCCTTCCTCCCCTCAGCAGCCTCCACTGTTGTAAGTGACATTTGAAAATGGCAGTGGATATCCAATACTTTGGCTTCTCTTAGATGTCAGGCCCTGGTTTTCTGTCTCTCTGTTGACTGCATGTGTGGCCAGCTGGCTATCAGTTGAGCAAATGGTCAAAGTAGTGTGTGTAAAACAACAGGGTTTTATGATTGAAGTGACTGGCTTACTGGTTGGTTCTGGTAATGAAAATGTAATGGATATAGTTTGAAGGAGATATTGATGTCAATTTACCACGAAACAAGGAATCATCCTACAGCATCCAGGTTTTCAAGAGGACAACAAAAAGAGTCTACGTGATGCTCAGTGCAGGCTGATTCGTCACGCTATCTGACGGTAAACCATGGAGGACATCAGTGTCAGGAATGTTTGTTTATTTTATTATCGGAAGTCACCATTTTGTAAAAATCCAGTAACATTTTACAGAATGAGGATAATACTGTGAAGTGTGACACAACTACCTAGAAAAGCATTGGTCAAGGTGCTATGGAAGGAGTGCTTGAAATACTGTTTTTGATCATACAGTTGAGTCAGTAACCCTATCCCACCAATATCCACAGGTGAGGGTAGTTCCTTACTAATCAGCACCCTTAATTCATCAGTCAACTACAAGGGAGTGAAAGCCTGCAGACAGACACGTACATTACGGCATAATTTACATGAATGGGGATTCCCATTCTACTCTGTACACGTCTACATTCTTTTGTTCCTCTGTACCCGGAGAAGCTGAAGTGGCTCAGTTGGTGTTTGCAACTTCAGGATCGTAGGTTTGATTCCCGCTGAGGCCACCCATACAAAAACAAAATGTATGCATGCACTACTGTAAGTCGCTTTGGATAAACTTTTCTGCTAAATAGCATATTTTATTGGTAGCAGTCACAATTCACACATTCTGAATCAGCCTCCTCCCACACGTAATTTATCACTTCGGTCTCATTCAGTTTCACATTGTTCTGTAGTTTTGATCGCCCTGAAAGCCCTCCACTCCCCCCAACAAAAAACAAGGACTCCATTCAATCCATAGTGCTGAAGAGACGCTTTTATAGCGCGATCAACAATTAAAGACAATATTCCCGCGGTCGCTTCATACTGTATGTCGGCTCAAACATTTTAAAACGGATCTTCATCGATAACTCGGCGATACAGATTGTTCTTTTAGGAGCTGGATTCAAACACTTCAGAGAGTAGGATTAAAAACATATTTCCAGCGACATTCAGGGACAGGCCATTCTGATTGTCTGACTTCATTCCTCTCCACATTCCTGTCTCCAGTGTCTTTGATGTTACTCCTCCCTCCTGACAGTGGTATAACAGGAGTATTTTTCTTTTAATTGTTTTAGTCCATCTTTCTTCTCTTCATCGTTGTGTGGAGAGAATGGCCAACTAGACTCCAACAGCCCCTAAGCGGTTTAGATGCAGAAGGAGCCATTCACTTTTGAGTGCGTGTAGCAACTTGGTTGTCAGTTCTGGCCAACCTGCCGATCCTCAGGATGACGGTGCCCTTAGAAACTGATCTAAAGTCAGAGTTGACATTTCCCCCGTTTTGATTTAATATATAATTTGAGGTGGGTAAGCTGGTCCTAGACCTGTACCTAAGTGGAACCTCTAGCCGGAGCGGTAGCTCTCTCCTGGATGGTGTCCAGGCTGCGTCGGGGGCGGGTCGCCTCTCCTGTCACACCCTTACTAAGGTTAGAGGTCAGGGCAGCATAGTGTACCTGCTTCATGTTCTCCTGCACCTCCGTCATAGCCCGTTTCAGAAGGTCTGCCTGCCCCTGAGAGAGAGAGTGGGAGAAGGGGGAGGATAGGAGAGCGAGCTGTTTGTCGGAGTTGGCTAATATGGAAACAGACTGGCACTGTTCTGTGGTTGTGTTTGGTCTGCTGTGCGTGACAGTGTGTGTGTAGAGTCACCTTCAATATGGTGATGTTCCAGCTGAAACTCTCCACAGCTCTGGTGACCTTACGATCCTTAAGCCCCTCCTTCACTGCAATGGAATGCAACGTCTCATGGAACTTCATGGCTAGGGGATGACACACACTTATTAGCAATGTTGAACCTTTCCCTCTTTGTCAACCTCTCCAGGTCTTAACCAGGGTTCAAGACTGGCTCAGGTCTGTGGTTTGGTGGTGTCTGGTATTTGTGATTGAACGATCAAGTCTAAACCAGTCTATTACACTACGCAGAGAAAGGCAGAGAGGTAAGAGATCTGAATACAAGAATAAGAAGGTGCATTGATTTTTTAAACTTTTAAAGGTAGTTTTACGGTTGAGCCGAAATCTACATTGTTGATCTGTGAATGCAATCTCTGCATTGTCTACAGTGAAATGTGCCTTTCTACAATGTGCCTTTGGTTTAATCCTGGCCTCAATTAAAGATAGATAGATGGGGAAAGAGAACAAGAGATTCAAGAGTGACAGGCAGACTCTTTGTCCTCTCTTCCCTCTGGCCAGATTGGGTATGTGTGGTGTTGTCACTTTCTCTGTCTGCCCCGGGACACTGTCACACTCTGTCACCATCTCCATGGAGACTAAGAAGTGGGTTAATACAGCACGCGCAGTAAGCTCTCCTAACCTGCTACGTAAAGTACCTTCCGTCCATAGCTGTATAACATCTAGTCAAAACCAGGGATAATGTGAGGGGACTTTTAAACACAGCATCCTGAGCAACACCACTGCCAACACAGACCTGAACACAACTCAGTATATTTTACTTCAATTTTCTCTCCCTCTCACTCACACACAAACAACTCACTAACTTCAAAATTCACTAGTACACAATTACACAGAATTTAATATATACATTACACACACCACATTGGCTGCCTGCCTGCCTGCCAGTGCAGTTGCTAGGCGACTTGAGGCTTGAGTGCCAGGGCATTCCGTTGTGTGCATGTGGTAAATGTTCCATTTCCCTGTGTAACCGAGCGGAACCGACAGAACGGAGAGAGAGAACATCAGCACTGGCCAGAACTCTGCCTGATACTGCCCAAACATCCATCCAACCCCCCCCCCCCCCAAAAAAAAGTACTGAGCTCCCGGCCATCTATACCAGGCGGTGTCAAGGAAGGCTCAAAAATTGTCAAGACTCCAGCCACCCAAGCCATAGGCTGTTCTCTCTGCTACCACATGGCAAGCAGTACCAGTGCACCTAGCCTGGGACCAACAAAATCCTTGAACAGCTTCTACCCCCAAGCCATAAGGCTGCTAAACAAGTCTGCTAAATAGCTAATAAAATGGCTCCCGGACTACCTGCATTGAACCTAACTCTCTTGCTTGGACTCTATCCACATAAACTGGACTTACACACACATGCTGCTACTGTCTATCTGTCCTGTTGCCTAGTCACTTTACCACTATGTACATACTGTATCTACCTCAATGACCTCGTACCCCTGCACATCAACTCGTATATAGCCATGGTATTTTTACTGGTTATTCGTTTTACACTGTGTATTTATCCCTCGTTTCACTATTTCTATTTTAACTCTATTGTTGGGAAAGGACCCGTAAGCATTTCACTGTTCGCCTAGACCTGGTGTTTACGAAGCATGTGACAAATAACTTTTAATTTTATTTGACACAAACACACAATTTTCATTTTTCATATTTATCTGAGAATAAAGGGTTGAACTGAGGTGAGCTGAGAAAATCTCTGAGAGGAGACTGGGAGCAGACTCTGGGGTGTTTTGCCAGATCTACATAATCACTCCATTTTCTATCACCGGTCTTCCACTCTGAAATACATCCATTTATCAAACTTGTCATCTCTCCTCTAGCTATTAAGCCATTCATATATCTCTCGCTCTCTCTCTAAACCTTATGGAACAACGGGGACTGTGAATCAACACAAACACAGGCACAGACACATGCATACACACACAGATGATAACATACACACTATACACACACGTACACATGGATTTTGTACTGTAGTTATGTGATAGTGGAGGAGTAGGGGCCTGAAGGCACACAGTGTGTTGCGAAATCTGTGAATGTATTGTAATGTAATGTTTTTAAAATGGCATAAACTGCCTTAATTTTGCAGGGCCCTATGAAGACGAGCTGCTGCCTTGGCAATCCTAATCCTAATCCTAATCTACAGTATAGAGAGTTAATAAATCCTAATCTACAGTATAGAGAGTATATGAATCCTAATCTACAGGATAGAGTTAATAAATCCTAATCTACAGTATAGAGTATATAAATCCTAATCTACAGTATAGAGAGTATATAAATCCTAATCTACAGTATAGAGAGTATATAAATCCTAATCTACAGTATAGAGAGTATATAAATCCTAATCTACAGTATAGAGTATATAAATCCTAATCTACAGTATAGAGAGTATATAAATCCTAATCTACAGTATAGAGAGTATATAAATCCTAATCTACAGTATAGCGAGTATATAAATCCTAATCTACAGTATAGAGAGTATATAGACCTTCAGAAAGTATTCACACATCGCTGATCTACACAATACTAATCAAAGTGGAAGAAAAACACTATCTTCATTCGATAAGTATTCAACCCCCTGAGTCATGATAGAATCACATTTGGCGGTGATCACAGCTGTCAGTCTTTCTGGGTAAGTCTCTAAGACAATTGAATTGTGCAACATTTGCCCATAATTCTTCTGTCAAGTTGGTTGTTGACCATTACTAGAGAGCCATTTTCAGGTCTTGATGTAGATTTTCATGTCAAAAATGTAACTCCGCCACTCAGGAACATTCACCAGCTTCTTGGTAGGCTACTTCAGTGTAGAGTTGGCCTTGTGTTTTAGGTTATTGTCCTGCTGAAACGTGAATTCACCTCTGGTGAAAAAGTAGACTGAACCAGGTTTTCCTCTAGGATTCTTCCTGTGCTTAGCTCCATTCCGTTTATTTTTTCAATCCTTAAACTCCCATTCTTTAATGATTGAATCATACCCATAACATGATGCAGCCACCACTATGCTTGAAAATATTGAGAGTGGTACTCAGTAATGTGCTGTATTGAATTTGCCCCAAACATAACACTTTGTATTCAGGACAACAAGTTAATTCCTTTGGCACATGTATTGCAGTATAACTGCTTTGTTGCAAACAGGATGCATGTTTTGTAATATTTTTCTTCCGTACAGGCTTTACGTCTTTTCCCTCTGTCAATTAGGTTAGTATTGTGGAGTACCTACAATGTTGTTGATCCATCCTCAGTTTTCTCCTATCACAGCCATTAAACTCTAACAGTTTTAAAGTCACCACTGCCCTCATGGTGAAATCCCTGAGCGGTTTCCTTCCTCTCCGGCAACGGAGTTTGGAAGGACGCCTGTATTTTTGTAGTGACTGAGTGCATTGATACATCATCCAAAGTGTAATTAATAACTTCATTTTGCTCAAAGCGATATTCAGTGTCTGCTTTTACATGTTTTTACCCATCTACCAATAGGTCCCCTTCTTTGCGAGGCATTGGAAAACCTCCCTGGTCTTTGTGGTTGAATTCACTGCTCAACTGAGGGACCTTACAGATACTCGTATGTGTGGGGTACAGAGATGAGATAGTCATTCAAAAATGATGTTAAACACTATTGTTGCACACAGAGTGAGTCCATGAAAATGTATTATGTGACTTGTTAAGCACATTTTTGCTTGTGAACATATTTAGGCTTGTCATAACAAAGGGGTTGAATACTTGAGACATTTCAGCTTTTCATTTCAAATGAATTTGTAAAAATTGACATAATGGTGTAGACCAGTGACACAAAATCTCAATGTCATGTTAAATTCAGGCTGTAACACAACGTGGAAAAAGTTAAGGGGTGTGAATACAGTGCATTCAGAAAGTATTCAGACCCCTTGACTTTCTACACATTTTCCCCCTCATCAATCTACACACAATGACAAAGCAATGTCTGTTTTTTAGAATTGTTGGCATTTTTTGTTGTTGAAATATCACACTTACATAAGTATACAGACCTTTTACTCAGTACTTTGGCAGAGATTAGTGTTGAGTTTCTCCTATAGAGCTCCATTTTTATGGAATGGTCTGCCTACCCATGTGAGAGACGCAGACTCGGTCTCAACCTTTTAAGTCTTTACTGAAGACTCATCTCTTCAGTGGGTCATATGATTGAGTGTAGTCTGGCCCAGGAGTGTGAAGGTGAACGGAAAGGCAGTGGAACAACGAACCGCCCTTGCTGTCTCTGCCTGGCCGGTACCCCGCTTTCCACTGGGATTCTCTGCCTCTAACCCTATTACAGGGGCTGAGTCACTGGCTTACTGGTGCTCTTTCATGCCGTCCCTAGGAGGGGTGCGTCACTTGTGTGGGTTGAGTCACTGATGTGATCTTCCTGTCTGGGTTGGCGCCCCCCCTTGGGTTGTGCCGTGGCAGAGATCTTTGTGGGCTATACTCGGCCTTGTCTCAAGATGGTAAGTTGGTGGTTGAAAATATCCCTCTAGTGGTGTGGGGGCTGTGCTTTGGCAAAGTGGGTGGGGTTATACCCCCGGACAGGGCCAAACAGGAAGGATATCATCGAATGGGGCCACAGTGTCTCCTGGCCCCTCCTGTCTCAGCCTCCAGTATTTATGCTGCACTAGTTTGTGTGTCGGGGGGCTAGGGTCAGTTTGTTATATCTGGAGTACTTCTCCTGTCTTATCCGGTGTCCTGTGTGAATTTAAGTATGCTCTCTCTAATTCTCTCTTTCTTTCAATCTCTCGGAGGACCTGAGCCCTAGGACCATGCCTCAGGACTACCTGGCATGATGACTCCTTGCTGTCCCCAGTCCACCTGTCTGTGCTGCTGCTCCAGTTTCAACTGTTCTGCCTGCGGCTATGGAACCCTGACCTGTTCACCGGACGTGCGACCTGTCCCAGACCTGCTGTTTTCAACTCTCTCTAGAGACAGCAGGAGCTGTAGAGATACTCTTAATGATCGGCTATGAAAAGCCAACTGACATTTACTCCTGAGGTGCTGACTTGTTGCACCCTCGACAACTACTGTGATTATTATTACTTGACCATGCTGGTCATTTATGAACATTTGAACATCTTGGCCATGTTCTGTTATCTCCACCCGGCACAGCCAGAAGAGGACTGGCCACCCCTCATAGCCTGGTTTCGTCCTAGGTTTTGGCCTTTCTAGGGAGTTTTTCCTAGCCACCGTGCTTCTACACCTGCATTGCTTGCTGTTTGGGGTTTTAGCCTGGGTTTCTGTACAGCACTTTGAGATATCAGCTGATGTTAGAAGGGCTACATGAATAAATTGATTTGAGTCTTCTTGGGTATGATGTTACAAGCTTGCCACACCTGTATTTGGGGAGTTTCTCCCATTCTTCTCTGCAGTTCCTCTCAGGCTCTGTCAGGTTGGATGGGGAGCGTCGATGCACAGCTATTTTCAGGTCTCTCCAGATGTTTGATCAGGTTCAAGTCTGGTCTCTGGCTGGGCTGCTCGAGGACATTCAGAGACTTGTCCTGAAGCCACTTCTGCATTGTCTTGCCCGTGTGCTTACGGTCGTTGTCCTGTTTGAAGGTGAACCTTCACCCCAGTCTGAGGTCCTGAGCGCTCTGGAGCAGGTTTTCATCAAGGATCGCTCTGTACTTTGCTCCGTTCATCTTTCCCGCAATCCTGACAAGACTCCCATTCCCTGCCACTGAAAAACATCCCCACAGCATGATGCTGCCACCACTATGCTTCACCGTAGGGATGGTGCCAGGGTTCCTCCAGACGTGATGATTGGCATTCCGGCCAAAGAATTCAATCTTGGTTTCATCAGACCAGATAAAGCACTCTCAGACCATGAGAAACAAGATTAAGTGTTTTTTGGCAAAATCCAAGTGGGCACGTGCTTTTTAATGAGGAGTGGCATCCGTCTGGCCACTCTACCATAAAGGTCTGATTGGTGGAGTGCTGCAGAGATGGTTGTCCTTCTGGAGCATTCTCCCATTTACACAGAGGAACTCAGTGACCATCAGGTTCTTGGTCACCTCCCTGACCAAGACCCTTATCCCCTGATTGCTCAGTTTGGCCTGGCAGCCAAAGTCTAGGTGGTTCCAAACTTCTTCCATTTAAGAATGATATAGACAGGTGTGTGCCTTTCCAAATAATGTCCAATCAATAAAATTAACCACAGGTGGACTAGAAATATCTTAAGGATGATCAATGGAAACAGGATGCACCTGAGCTCAATTTTGAGTCCCATAGCAAAGGGTCTGAATACTGATTTAAATAAGGTATGTTTTTTTATTTCTAAAAACCTGTTTTCACTTTGTCATTATGGGGTATTATGTGATTGTCATTATGGGGTATTATGTGATTGTCATTATGGGGTATTATGTGATTGTCATTATGGGGTATTATGTGATTGTCATTATGGGGTATTATGTGATTGATGCCAAGTTGTCAGCCGTCCCATGATGCCCAGCAAGCAGTCACTGCAGGGTAAACAAACCTTGCTCCGCCAAGTTACACCACGAGACTGATCTAAGGTCAGTTTTGTATTTCCATCCCTAATGGTTAAGGATGAGATTTGGGGAGGATAAACTGATTATTGACCGGTACTCAGAGCTTACGCCAACACAAACTACATAAATCAAGAGCTCAGTCAATAAATAAACTCATCTAATATTAACATATGGACAAATCTCCCTCAGAGCCAAGATGAAAATAGTTCCTGTGATGGATGAGGTAGAGACATGGTGTGCGTTCCAAATGGCCCATAGGACTCTGGTCAAAAGTAGTGCACTATATAGGGAATAGGGTGCCATTTGAGACAACCATGGAAGTCTCAGCAGACTAAAGGCTTCAGGCTGTTGTTGATGAGGTCTTAGCAGGAGAGTCAGTTGGCAGGGCCTGTAGGCAAGTCTTTCACACGACTACTAGACTGTTGACATGGAGTCAGATCACTGAAGAAAACAATCGTGCTCTCTAACCACCTAACTGGCCATCGCCAACTCCAATTTCATCACTGTTGATGTTGCTTTGAGTCACGTGATGAGGCCTGCCTCTCTCTCTCTCTCAATTCAATTTAAGGGCTTTATAGGCATGGGAAACATATGTTTACATTGCCAAAGCAAGAATAGATCATAAAATAGATCATAAACAAATGTGAAATTAACAATACAAAAATGTACAGTTAACATTACACTCACAGAAGTCCCAAAATAACTTGTGTGTGTAGTTAAAGTACAAAAGGGAAAATAAATAAACATGTATAGGTTGTATTTACAATGGTGTTTGTTCTTCACTGGTTGCCCTTTTCTTGTGGCAACAGGTCACATATATTGCTGCTGTGATGGCACACTGTGGAATTTCACCCAATAGATATCGGAGTTGATCAAAATTGGGTATGTTTTTCAAAATATTTGTAGGTCTGTAATATGTGTCTCTAATATGGTCATACATTTGGCAGAAGGTTAGGAAGTGCAGCTCAGTTTCCACCTCATTTTGTGGGCACTGTGCACATAGGCCGTCGAGAAGACAGACTTTCTCAATAGCAGGTGTAACGCAGGTCAACTAATGTTGAATACTTACCGTTACTAGTAAGATTCCAGTAACCAATCATATTATACTATATTGCTATTGATATGGTTAAGTCGACAGCTATTACAAATCAGCTGTCAGAAGCTGTATGACGAGCAGTTTATTTTGAGCCAATCAAAACTCCGTATTCTCTAAGTCGCTCTACTAAAAACTCACATTATACACAAGTTGGTGCCATAGTTCTGAAAAAAAGCTTGAACGGAATGTGAATAGCTTCCGCTATTCTATGGAAGAAAAAGTCTCATTTTGTGAGAAGTTGTATAAAACTGAACTGAACAGAGAGAACTGGATATTAACACGTATCTATACAAACTGTGAGGGGATTGAGGGAAAGATTGACGCCAGGATTTGGTCAGGTTTTTTTGAGTATGAATTTAGTTCCACCAAGGATGGCGAGCCGCCCGAACCCAGGACATCAATAAGAAGATTTGTTTTCCTTGTAGAACACTGAATTTGCACTGCCATACTACGTTGTGGTGACTCTTGCAAGACATCATTGCAGTGTGATTGTTATAAGCACATGCTACACTTAAACACCTGACAGTGTTGATTGTTAGGCACAGTCACTCACATTTGATTCCATCTCATAGAGGTTTATAAGTCAGTATTTGTGAATTGCGTTGGGTGTTTCTGTGGATTCATGTTTCTTGTATTGCTATTGAACTTTGAAATCTGAGAGACCCTCAGATTAAGATAGAGCTGGGTGCATCCTAGTAAACTATAGGCAGGATATATGGCTGATACTGTATGTCTTATTGATGTATTTCATTCACATTCAGCTCATTGAACAAATTTCACATATCAATATTTACTCAAGGTGATTCATTTTCTGTAAGTATGGTTATTTACAAAATACACGCTGGCATTCTTTTCCTAAATTATTCAGTTGTGTGGTTTTCATTTCTCCCTACTGCTCCAGTAGAGAACCCAACTGGTCCAGTAGAGAACCCAACTGGTCCAGTAGAGAACCCAACTGGTCCAGTAGAGAACCCAACTGGTCCAGTAGAGAACCCAACTGGTCCAATATAAAACCCAACTGGTCCAATATAAAACCCAACTCGTCCAGTAGAGAACCCAACTGGTCCAGTAGAGAACCCAACTGCTCCAGTAGAGAACCCAACTGCTCCAGTAGAGAACCCAACTGGTCCAGTAGAGAACCCACCTGGTCCAATAGAGTTTAAGCTTAAACATACAGTAGCCCATAGTGTTAAGCAATTGTTACACAAGGCTATGCTTGACGCAGATGAAGGAGATAGATGGGCTCATAGCATTACATTCAGGAGGCTGTGCAGCGAAGATTGCTAAGGTCCTACACTTATTTGTTTGGTGCATTTCTCTATGGGTGTTTGTGTGGGTTCAGATTCTACATTGGTTCTAAGTTGATTCTACTGTGGTATTTCACCCAATAGATATTTAACAAAATTGGATTTGTTTTCAATTTCTTTGTGGGTCTGTGTAATCTGAGGGAAATATGTGTCTCTAATATGGTCTCTCTCTCTCACACCTGTTGTCTGTATCTGTAGGATCCTGTCGTAGACTCCGTCTGACAGCTCCATCACTGCTCTGCTCGCCTGGATCATCTGTAGACAGAGTACACAAGATCCGTCTATTATTCACACACACACACACACACACACACACACACACACACACACATCAAAATAGCAAACATTTCATTAATAACCCCGGAGAGATTCAGACCCCACGTCTGATTAACTAAACACTTCTCGCTGCAATGCCTTTTGGGACACGACCCCACTTTGTGAGTCTGGTGTTCGACAAATGAGGATGAACACTACTGCTCCTAGGGGTCTGTCCAGATCCCCCCCCCCCCCACAGCTTCCTCCCATTCATTTCTCCCCCAAGCATTCAAGTCAAGGCGTGAGATCCACTTAGCGAAATAATCTCCCGTGAAGACATGGTGAGCTCTCCCTCACTCTGATTCATCAGGAATGAGGATGCACTCTCAAAGCGCACACACACTCTCACACACACACACATTCTACTTTGGGGGCATCTACGAAAGTAATCACTTATAAATTGAATCAGTGCCATGATGTCATGGTGGCAGGGAGAGAGAGGCAAGTAGAGAAAGAGGTTAAAAACAAGTCAAAGAATCAATCAACTTATAACCTGCACAACTATTGTCAATGGAAACCCAAAGCGCTACATAAATAAAATGTGAAGGATTGACTAGGTTTGATTGATCCTCACCGTTTCGTAGGTGGAGACCACCCTGCGTAGGACATCCGGCAGGGGCCCTTGGGGCTCCATGGAGGGGTACTGCTCCCTTAGCTCAAACAGCATCAGGGGGTCCCCATCGGCCCCCACCACACGGGATCCCAGGGCCAATACACACTGCATGAGGTTAGCCACCGCTGACACCCCACACAGCTCCCTGAACACTGCCACTGAGTTCTACAGGGACAGAGAGAGATACAGAGGGTCGGGGGGTTTATGCAAAACACACACCCACACAGACACACACATACTGCTTGTCCTGTATTAGTGATGTAGTGTTCTGTGGATCATACTGTAATCCTCTACTAAGCGATTAGTTGCTGGAGTTTAATCATGGAACAAACTGTGACATGGTTTCCTGGGATACCATCACTGACAACATCTGATTGAATTAGAGAAGCTTTATTGGGAGATGGTTAACGTGACAACCACAAAGCCACCGTATCACTGTCGTACTATTGAATTCATGGTTTCCTGGGATACCATCACTGAGAACATCTGATTGAATTAGAGAAGCTTTATTGGGAGATGGTTAACGTGACAACCACAAAGCCACCGTATCACTGTCGTACTATTGAATTCATGGTTTCCTGGGATACCATCACTGAGAACATCTGATTGAATTAGAGAAGCTTTATTGGGAGATGGTTAACGTGACAACCACAAAGCCACCGTATCACTGTCGTACTATTGAATTCATGGTTTCCTGGGATACCATCACTGAGAACATCTGATTGAATTAGAGAAGCTTTATTGGGAGATGGTTAACGTGACAACCACAAAGCCACCGTATCACTGTCGTACTACTGAATTCATGTTTTATTGGGGTCATTGAACCACTAAAATCCAATCAGTTTTATTTAACAGCACAGGTTAGTGTTTTTCCATCATGAAACCTAACCCTAACCTTAACCACACTGTTAACTCTAATGCCTAACCCTAACCTTAACCACACTGTTAACTCTAATGCCTAACCCTAACCTTAACCACACTGTTAACTCTAATGCCTAACCCTAACCTTAACCACACTGTTAACTCTAATGCCTAACCCTAACCTTAACCACACTGTTAACTCTAATGCCTAACCTTAACCACACTGTTAACTCTAATGCCTAACCCTAACCACACTGTTAACTCTAATGCCTAACCCTAACCTTAACCACACTGTTAACTCTAATGCCTAACCCTAACCCTAACCACACTGTTAACTCTAATGCCTAACCCTAACCACACTGTTAACTCTAATGCCTAACCCTAACCACACTGTTAACTCTAATGCCTAACCCTAACCACACTGTTAACTCTAATGCCTAACCCTAACCACACTGTTAACTCTAATGCCTAACCTTAACCACACTGTTAACTCTAATGCCTAACCCTAACCTTAACCACACTGTTAACTCTAATGCCTAACCCTAACCCTAACCTTAACCACACTGTTAAATCTAATGCCTAACCCTAACCTTAACCACACTGTTAACTCTAATGCCTAACCCTAACCCTAACCACACTGTTAACTCTAATGCCTAACCCTAACCTTAACCACACTGTTAACTCTAATGCCTAACCCTAACATTAAATTATGACCAATAAATCACATACATTTTTACAATATAGATTTTTTTTTTTATCTCTTCATGATGTCATGGTGCTTGCCTTCAGTGTTTACTTCTGTTTAAGTGTGTGTGTGTTTCAAGACTGTGTGTGAGAGAGAGAGAGTGTGTGTGTGTGTTTCAAGACTGTGTGTGTGTGAGAGAGAGTGTGTGTGTGTGTGTTTCAAGACTGTGTGTGTGAGAGAGAGTGTGTGTGTGTGTTCATGGCCTCTTTGCATTAGTGCATCAGTCTACTACATCAGGGTGGCATCATAGTCTGATGACTCATAGCATGAATCCCAGGTATCTCCAGCCTAAACACATCAGATGTCCTTAACATCACTTAGACAGCCAGACTAAATGCTTATGTAACCGATGTGAAATGGCTAGCTAGTTAGCGGTGGTGCGTGCTAATAGCGTTTCAATCATCACTTGCTCTGAGACCTTGAAGGAGTTGTTCCCCTTGCTCTGCAAGGGCTGTGGCTTTTTTGGCATGATGGGTAACGATGCTTCAAGGGTGACTGTTGTCTGTGTGCAGAGGGTCCCTGGTTCGAGCCCAGGTAGGGGTGAAGAGAGGGGCGGAAGCTATACTGTTACACTTACAGGGACCATCACCTTACCATAACCATAACCTGTCAGTCTAAAGCAGATCTTCAGAGATCAGGCCACTCCGCCACCGCCACTCAGTCTCAACCTGTTGATGTCTGTTGTTTTTATTGAACCTTTATTTAACTAGGCAAGTCAGTTGATGTCTCTCTTGTTTTGGTATGTTTGTTTTATTGCTGTTATTGGTCTGTTTAGTTGTGTCGTATGCTTAATCTAGTTCTGATCACATACGCTGTGCAGTTTTATAGTTACTGATATTAGATATTAGATATTTGGAAAATGATCGATTCAGAACATATCGTTTTATTTTTTTTAAAGAAAAGAAAATGGGTGGGTCTACGTTCCAGTATAAGTACTCCGTTGTTAATGCATCGACTTAAACACTGTTTCTGATGTGCCACTGATACCCTGTGATCAGCCATGTTTATGGTCATAGTTTAGTGATCACTGAGATGAACCCAACCCATGGAGGTTTCAATCTACCATTCTGAGTTAGACATCATCTGTTGTGAATACAGGTGTACAGGCATTTCAGTAATGAAATGTGAAAATTGTGATTGATAAATTACTGTTTATCCTTCCGCCTCACCTGCATGTTCTCCCGCAGGTCCGTGGCCTCCTTCAGTTGCGGGCCGGCCATTTTGAAAACCTCGTCCACTTCTTTGATCCCCAGGTCCCGGAGTGCAGCGTAGTCCCTCCCTCGCCTCGCCTTCCGCACAGACAGCCCCCGCTTGTAGGGCTTTCCCCCTCCTCTCCGGTTGGTGAGGGCCACATGGACGAACAGCATGGCGTACGGGAGGTCCTCCCCCATCAGTGACTGTAATGGTATGTGTCGGTAGCCTGGCTGTAAGCACTCCAGGGGAATGGTGTACTGACCTGTGGTAAAACGGGGGATTACAAATGATGTACAAGAGTGTTAGACAATTAAATGACCATGAGAAGACAGTGAATGTTCACTCACTCTTTAACTGCTACCAAGTGTTCTTTATCTTAGCTAGTGATACTTGCTTGTGAGCTACCAATAATCTTCACATGGCTGAAAGGTTGTTGTAGTATCAAATCAAATATTTATTGGCTTCAGACAAGCTCAACCAAAAGCAGACTGGACACCGGACTAGCAGACAGTGCAGAGCTGACCTTCGCCCTCCCTCCACTACTAACCTATGAACTCGTCCCCTATGAATTCGTCATCCAGCACCACGAAGCGCACCATGGCCAGCTCTGGCAGGTTGATCTGGAACTCAAAGCTCTCGTCAAAGATGGGGTTGTCTCCGTTCTGCATCACCGTGCGGGTGCGGCGCTCGGCACAGTCGGCAGGGATACCGTGGATCTCCACGTAGACGTACGGGTCCACCACATCTCCTTTAGCTCCAGAACCCCTCGGACGGGGAAGGTTCTGACCACTGATCACCTGCATGGATGGATCCGGTTTATTGATTGATTGTCTGTTAGTTTGTTTATTTGTTTGATTGATGCAGGTGTACTGAATAACAGAACCAATACCATTCAATCATTAAGAGAAGTGTACTGAATAACAGAACCAATACCATTCAACCACTAAGAGAAGTGTACTGAATAACAGAACCAATACCATTCAACCACTAAGAGAAGTGTACTGAATAACAGAACCAATACCATTCAATCATTAAGAGAAGTGTACTGAATAACAGAACCAATACCATTCAACCACTAAGAGAAGTGTACTGAATAACAGAACCAATACCATTCAACCACTAAGAGAAGTGTACTGAATAACAGAACCAATACCATTCAACCACTAAGAGAAGTGTACTGAATAACAGAACCAATACCATTCAACCACTAAGAGAAGTGTACTGAATAACAGAACCAATACCATTCAACCACTAAGAGAAGTGAACTGAATAACAGAACCAATACCATTCAACCACTAAGAGAAGTGTACTGAATAACAGAACCAATACCATTCAACCACTAAGAGAAGTGTACTGAATAACAGAACCAATACCATTCAACCACTAAGAGAAGTGTACTGAATAACAGAACCAATACCATTCAACCACTAAGAGAAGTGTACTGAATAACAGAACCAATACCATTCAACCACTAAGAGAAGTGTACTGAATAACAGAACCAATACCATTCAACCACTAAGAGAAGTGTACTGAATAACAGAACCAATACCATTCAACCACTAAGAGAAGTGAACTGAATAACAGAACCAATACCATTCAACCACTAAGAGAAGTGTACTGAATAACAGAACCAATACCATTCAACCACTAAGAGAAGTGTACTGAATAACAGAACCAATACCATTCAACCACTAAGAGAAGTGTACTGAATAACAGAACCAATACCATTCAACCACTAAGAGAAGTGTACTGAATAACAGAACCAATACCATTCAACCACTAAGAGAAGTGTACTGAATAACAGAACCAATACCATTCAACCACTAAGAGAAGTGTACTGAATAACAGAACCAATACCATTCAACCACTAAGAGAAGTGTACTGAATAACAGAACCAATACCATTCAACCACTAAGAGAAGTGTACTGAATAACAGAACCAATACCATTTAACCACTAAGAGAAGTGTACTGAATAACAGAACCAATACCATTCAACCACTAAGAGAAGTGTACTGAATAACAGAACCAATACCATTCAACCACTAAGAGAAGTGTACTGAATAACAGAACCAATACCATTCAACCACTAAGAGAAGTGTACTGAATAACGGAACCAATACCATTTAACCACTAAGAGAAGTGTACTGAATAACAGAACCAATACCATTCAACCACTAAGAGAAGTGTACTGAATAACAGAACCAATACCATTCAATCATTAAGAGAAGTGTACTGAATAACAGAACCAATACCATTTAACCACTAAGAGAAGTGTACTGAATAACAGAACCAATACCATTCAACCACTAAGAGAAGTGTACTGAATAACAGAACCAATACCATTCAATCATTAAGAGAAGTGTACTGAATAACAGAACCAATACCATTCAACCACTAAGAGAAGTGTACTGAATAACAGAACCAATACCATTCAACCACTAAGAGAAGTGTACTGAATAACAGAACCAATACCATTCAACCACTAAGAGAAGTGTACTGAATAACAGAACCAATACCATTCAACCACTAAGAGAAGTGTACTGAATAACAGAACCAATACCATTCAACCACTAAGAGAAGTGTACTGAATAACAGAACCAATACCATTCAACCACTAAGAGAAGTGTACTGAATAACAGAACCAATACCATTTAACCACTAAGAGAAGTGTACTGAATAACAGAACCAATACCATTTAACCACTAAGAGAAGTGTACTGAATAACAGAACCAATAGCATTTAACCACTAAGGAGCCAACAAGCCAGGCAGTGAATAGGAGCCTCCATTGAACAGATGTAAATAAACACTGCTGTCTATCTGCTAGCCACTCACCTTGACATGGAGCAGCTGAGGGGACACACCCGGCACAGAGTCTCTTGTATCAGCGCTGAAATACGACACCTCCTGTCGCATGATGGCGGGTCGCAGCACGTACCCACAATTCCCGTTCTGGCGGAACCAGGCAATGTTAAGGTCCATCATCAACCCAGGCGTCTGGTAGTTCAAAGCCACAATCTGGCAACCGCACTTCCACAGGTCCTGTGGATTCATGTTGCTGGAGTCGATGCGCATGGCGCTGGGGTAGACCCGCGACAGGAAGCGCTTGTTGTAGTTGACAAAGTCTCCTGGGCGCTCGCTGGCGCAGCGCAAAGCCAGGGTCTCATTGAACGAGCAGAGCTCCCAGGGTTTCTGGATAGAGAACGACATCTGGAAGTCTGTGAAACGTACTGACTTGCACAGAGTCACCAAGTCAGAGAGCTCCTTTAGGAGCTGGAACCGTTTAGGGGTAGTAGGAGGGGTCAGGGATTTAATGCTACTAGTACCACCACCCCCTCCACCTTTCTGCACCCCCTCCCCCGCTCCCTCTCCACTGTTACCAGCCTTCATCCTCTGGCACATCTCCGCCCCCTCGTCTTCGTCAGTCACGTCCCCCTCCGCCCCCCCGCATCCCTCCTCCAACTTCTGCCCCTTCAACAGGATCTTGCCCCTCAGGGCATTAGGCGAGGGCAGGTACACCTCCCCTTCCCTGAGGGGCTTCGTGTACAACTTCTCCCCTAGTATCCTCCTCAGGTGCTGGAGCATGACTCTCTGCTGGAAGGGGGAGCAGTGGTTCTCCACACACAGGATCAGTGGAAACTCCGAAGCCTCGAACGCAAAACGGCCGATCACATCCAGGACACAGTGGAACTTGACGGGCGAGGTGAGGGTGTGACTGGTATAAACCACGGGTTCGTCGCTAGGGCCATCCCAGACATCCACCTCCACACACCTGCAGCCCATCTTTAAAGCGCGGATGTAGCCGGTGATGTCAGCGGGCCCCTTGAACTGGTCCTCGATGAGGTAGGTGTTGTGGGAGGAGTTGATGTAGTAGTGGGATAAGGGCTGGCTCATGTCCTGGCACACCTGGCTGTGCTCCGGGTCAAACAGGTGGCACTCCAGGGAGGTGAGATATCTGGTGAAACCGTCCAATGAGAGGCAGCCTTGGCGACGTCCCTCCTCCGACGGCTCGTGGGATTGGATGAGCTCCAGACTGGTGTCTTCAGTCACCTAGACACGGAGGGCAGAGGAGAACAGAGAAATGAGCATCTCTTGAAGTGAAATTGTTACTTGTATTTCTAAATCGACAACTATCTATTGGAGAGACACTTTATTTCTTATCAGCTAGACAGAGCTAAGAGGGACAATAGAAGAGAAAAGAGAGAACCCATTGAAACTGTCCTACTGGCAGAACAGAAAACCCATTGAAACTGTCCTACTGGCAGAACAGAAAACCCATTGAAACAGTCCTACTGGCAGAACAGAAAACCCATTGAAACAGTCCTACTGGCAGAACAGAAAACCCATTGAAACAGTCCTACTGGCAGAACAGAAAACCCATTGAAACAGTCCTACTGGCAGAACAGAAAACCCATTGAAACAGTCCTACTGGTAGAACAGAAAAGTGGTCCTCTTCACCATCCTTACCTGAGCCATGCCCTGCTCAACCTCCAGGAACCTCATTAGATCCTTGGTATCCAAGTACTCCTTGTTGCTAGAGAACTGCACCAGCAGGAAGTAGATCTCCGGTCGGGTGCAAAGGTCGTGAAAGACCTCAATGAACTCCTCCTTGGTTACCCTGTCCTCTATCCCTCCTTTTCTGTTGTCTGCGTTTGCTCCAGTCCCAGATCCAGATTCACCCCCATCCCTTTCCTCAGCTTCAGTCACAGCTGGAGCCCTATCCTCATCGCCAGCTCCTGAGCCAATCACAGCTACAACTGAAGACCCAACCTTTGCTTCAGCCACAGTTCCAACTCCAGATGTCCCGGCCCCATTCATCCTCTCCTTGACACGATGGAGCTCCTTAAACCGGTGTTCCACTTTCTCACTCCTCACCCCAGGGTTAACACTCCTGATCAGACCTACAGCCGACCGCAAACTGATCCCCACCACCTCTCCTCCACCCTGTCCATCTGAGACAACCATAGAGGAAAATGTCTCTGCTAGCCAGGCGAGACGAAGGCTGTCCTCACTGCTGGCCATCATGTCTATGGCATGCTTCCCATACAGAATCAGATACCTAGGATGAGACGGAGAAGGATTACACAGAGATTGTCATAATTAAAAGATACCAGGGTAGGAAATACTATGGGAGTCATCTGTTCCAGTTGTTTTCATTCACTTCCATTGTCTAACTGTGAGATCCATTTGGGTGTCGGTCTAGATTTACTGTACATCTTCAAGGATCTATCTTCAAGGATATCCTTTTGATATGACACCACTTAGCCATGGAGAGTTGTTTAAACTAAAGCACAACCAGATCTGGCAACCTAGCAAGACATTGTGGACATCTATCCTACCTCAGGCCAGTGACCCAGACGTTGGCCACCTCTGCAGAGTTAGCCACCAGGTCCAGAGCTTCATAGGTCTCTCCATAGATGATAGAGAAGGCACAGTCCTCAGAGATTTGGTCATAGACGCCGTTGGTCCTAAAGGTCTCTGTGTTGCGGCCGGTGCGGACCTAGAAAGACACAAAGAAGGATCCAATCAAATGAGACCAAGTACAGAACAGTATACATGAGAGTCAAGAGTTCTTATTGTTTCACTCAGTTCCATTGACTGACTGAGTTATATTTGGCTCCAAGACAGTGCTGAAGAATAGACCATTCCTGATGAGTGCAAACTCCATTTGAATGTATTGCAGATCATTCAATTTAATTGCTCTGTTTTTTACAGGAAACCAGACGTCATTGCATTTATCAGGAGTTAACTCCATAAAGATTCATAACATCGCTGTCTCCACTTTGGTCTCCTCCTAGGTGTGTACTTACCTCTGATGGAGGGGATAGCGATACGGGTGTAGCTACCTACCTCTCTGATGGAAGGGACGGCGATACGGGTGTAGCTACCTACCTCTCTGATGGAGGGGACAGCGATGCGGGTGTAGCTATCTACCTCTCTGATGGAGGGGACGGCGATACGGGTGTAGCTACCTACCTCTCTGATGGAGGGGACGGCGATACGGGTGTAGCTACCTACCTCTCTGATGGAGGGGACGGCGATGCGGGTGTAGCTACCTACCTCTCTGATGGAGGGGATGGCGATACGGGTGTAGCTACCTACCTCTCTGATGGAGGGGATGGCGATACGGGTGTAGCTACCTACCTCTCTGATGGAGGGGACGGCGATGCGGGTGTAGCTACCTACATCTCTGATGGAGGGGACGGCAATACGGGTGTAGCTACCTACCCTTCTTATGAAGGGGACGGCGATACGGGTGTAGCTACCTCTCTGATGGAGGGGACGGCGATGCGGGTGTCGCTACCTACCTCTCTGATGGAGGGGATGGCAATACGGGTGTAGCTACCTCTCTGATGGAGGGGACGGCGATGCGGGTGTAGCTACCTACCCTTCTTATGAAGGGGATGGCGATGCGGGTGTAGCTACCTACCTCTCTAATGGAAGGGACGGCGATACGGGTGTAGCTACCTACCTCTCTGATGGAAGGGACGGCGATGCGGGTGTAGCTACCTCTCTGATGGAGGGGGCGACGATACGGGTGTAGCTACCTCTCTGATGGAGGGGACGGCGATGCGGGTGTAGCTACCTACCTCTCTGATGGAAGGGACGGCGATACGGGTGTAGCTACCTACCTCTGATGGAAGGGACGGCGATACGGGTGTAGCTACCTACCTCTGATGGAGGGGACGGCGATACGGGCGTAGCTACCTCTCTGATGGAGGGGACTGCGATACGGGTGTAGCTACCTCTCTGATGGAGGGGACGGCGATACGGGTGTAGCTACCTACCTCTCTGATGGAGGGGACGGCGATGCGGGTGTAGCTACCTACCTCTCTGATGGAAGGGACGGCGATACGGGTGTAGCTACCTACCTCTGATGGAAGGGACGGCGATACGGGTGTAGCTACCTACCTCTCTGATGGAGGGGACGGCGATACGGGTGTAGCTACCTACCTCTCTGATGGAGGGGACGGCGATACGGGTGTAGCTACCTCTCTGATGGAGGGGGCGGCGATGCGGGTGTAGCTACCTACCTCTGATGGAGGGGACGGCGATACGGGCGTAGCTACCTCTCTGATGGAGGGGACGGCGATACGGGTGTAGCTACCTACCTCTCTGATGGAGGGGACGGCGATGCGGGTGTAGCTACCTACCTCTCTGATGGAGGGGACGGCGATGCGGGTGTAGCTACCTACCTCTCTGATGGAAGGGACGGCGATACGGGTGTAGCTACCTACCTCTCTGATGGAGGGGACGGCGATACGGGTGTAGCTACCTACCTCTCTGATGGAGGGGACGGCGATACGGGTGTAGCTACCTCTCTGATGGAGGGGGCGGCGATGCGGGTGTAGCTACCTACCTCTGATGGAGGGGACGGCGATACGGGCGTAGCTACCTCTCTGATGGAGGGGACGGCGATACGGGTGTAGCTACCTACCTCTCTGATGGAGGGGACGGCGATGCGGGTGTAGCTACCTACCTCTCTGATGGAGGGGACGGCGATATACGGGCGTAGCTACCTCTCTGATGGAGGGGATGGCGATACGGGTGTAGCTACCTCTCTGATGGAGGGGACGGCGATACGGGTGTAGCTACCTACCTCTCTGATGGAGGGGACAGCGATGCGGGTGTAGCTATCTACCTCTCTGATGGAGGGGACGGCGATACGGGTGTAGCTACCTACCTCTCTGATGGAGGGGACGGCGATACGGGTGTAGCTACCTACCTCTCTGATGGAGGGGACGGCGATGCGGGTGTAGCTACCTACCTCTCTGATGGAGGGGATGGCGATACGGGTGTAGCTACCTACCTCTCTGATGGAGGGGATGGCGATACGGGTGTAGCTACCTACCTCTCTGATGGAGGGGACGGCGATGCGGGTGTAGCTACCTACATCTCTGATGGAGGGGACGGCAATACGGGTGTAGCTACCTACCCTTCTTATGAAGGGGACGGCGATACGGGTGTAGCTACCTCTCTGATGGAGGGGACGGCGATGCGGGTGTCGCTACCTACCTCTCTGATGGAGGGGATGGCAATACGGGTGTAGCTACCTCTCTGATGGAGGGGACGGCGATGCGGGTGTAGCTACCTACCCTTCTTATGAAGGGGATGGCGATGCGGGTGTAGCTACCTACCTCTCTAATGGAAGGGACGGCGATACGGGTGTAGCTACCTACCTCTCTGATGGAAGGGACGGCGATGCGGGTGTAGCTACCTCTCTGATGGAGGGGGCGACGATACGGGTGTAGCTACCTCTCTGATGGAGGGGACGGCGATGCGGGTGTAGCTACCTACCTCTCTGATGGAAGGGACGGCGATACGGGTGTAGCTACCTACCTGTGATGGAAGGGACGGCGATACGGGTGTAGCTACCTACCTCTGATGGAGGGGACGGCGATACGGGCGTAGCTACCTCTCTGATGGAGGGGACTGCGATACGGGTGTAGCTACCTCTCTGATGGAGGGGACGGCGATACGGGTGTAGCTACCTACCTCTCTGATGGAGGGGACGGCGATGCGGGTGTAGCTACCTACCTCTCTGATGGAAGGGACGGCGATACGGGTGTAGCTACCTACCTCTGATGGAAGGGACGGCGATACGGGTGTAGCTACCTACCTCTCTGATGGAGGGGACGGCGATACGGGTGTAGCTACCTACCTCTCTGATGGAGGGGACGGCGATACGGGTGTAGCTACCTCTCTGATGGAGGGGGCGGCGATGCGGGTGTAGCTACCTACCTCTGATGGAGGGGACGGCGATACGGGCGTAGCTACCTCTCTGATGGAGGGGACGGCGATACGGGTGTAGCTACCTACCTCTCTGATGGAGGGGACGGCGATGCGGGTGTAGCTACCTACCTCTCTGATGGAAGGGACGGCGATACGGGTGTAGCTACCTACCTCTCTGATGGAGGGGACGGCGATACGGGTGTAGCTACCTACCTCTCTGATGGAGGGGACGGCGATACGGGTGTAGCTACCTCTCTGATGGAGGGGGCGGCGATGCGGGTGTAGCTACCTACCTCTGATGGAGGGGACGGCGATACGGGCGTAGCTACCTCTCTGATGGAGGGGACGGCGATACGGGTGTAGCTACCTACCTCTCTGATGGAGGGGACGGCGATGCGGGTGTAGCTACCTACCTCTCTGATGGAGGGGACGGCGATATACGGGCGTAGCTACCTCTCTGATGGAGGGGATGGCGATACGGGTGTAGCTACCTCTCTGATGGAGGGGACGGCGATACGGGTGTAGCTACCTACCTCTCTGATGGAGGGGACGGCGATGCGGGTGTAGCTACCTACCTCTCTGATGGAGGGAACGGCGATACGGGTGTAGCTACCTACCTCTCTGATGGAGGGGACAGCGATACGGGTGTAGCTACCTCTGATGGAGGGGACGGCGATACGGGTGCAGCTACCTACCTCTCTGATGGAGGGGACGGCGATGCGGGTGTAGCTACCTACCTCTCTGATGGAGGGGACGGCGATGCAGGCCTTGTCTGACTCCTTCTTGGAGGGCTCCCATCGCAGGGCCTGCAGACCTGACTCCAGCAGGTAGTAGCGTTGGTAGACTCGTGAGTTGGAGCGCACCTTCCGAAACTCAGTACCCTCCATCTGGAGACAGATGAGACGTCAAACATGCACACACCTTGAACGGGAAGGAACTGCCTGCACTTGACCAATGAGAAACTTTTTTGACTTTGTTTTCCGTTGTGAAATGTTTTGCTATGGTGTGCACTAACGAATACACCCCAGTTATATTTCAGTCACTTGTATAAAAAACAAACCAACAGACACTGCCACTTCAGAACTGTACAACTAGAATGGAACATGTGTAACTAGTGTAGTAACGGGTTTATAACTAGTGTGTGTAATGGGTGATGTTCTCCACCATGGCGCTGATGCAGTCTGCAGCGCTGCTGATCTTCCTCTCAGAGAGACTTCTGCTGAAGGATACCGTCTTCTTCCTCTCACGACCAGCACGAGACCCATCCTATAGAGAGAGGAGGAGCGGATGTGTGGGGAATCGATAAGGGGAAATTAGAGAGACAGAGAGAGAGATGAATGAATGAATGAATACAGATAAACTTACACTCCTACCCAGCCCAGCAGAGGCTCATTTCACTTTGCTGGTGTTCTTTCTGATAACATGTGTCAGAGTGCCTTTGACCTTCACCAATAACCCATTAATCAAACACTGATGGGCTTTGAAAATTCAAATTCCATGCCCCCTTGATGACTTTGGCCTCCGAATGATCTGAGTTCTATCACTGTTCCGCTCGAGGAGAGAGAGAGAGAGGGGTGGGTTTATTCAATTACGGATATATCTAGCTCTAGATTATTATTTTTTAACTGTCAAAGGCAATCTGTGGCAGCATCGGAGCTGGAGTCTGAATGATGGGGAACCAGGGAAGAACAGAGGGGTCACGTTCTGTAATCCAATCACGTTAACACACATTAAAAGGTTCCTATAACGCAGCCAATGAATACCTTGGCAATCTTATCAATCAGCCTAGCCGATACTCAAGAATAGGTCTAACGCGGGTAAACATTAAACTTAAATCGGAGTAATGTAGAATCAATGTAGAATCTGAACCCACACAAACACCCAGAGAAATGCACCAAACAAATAGGTGTAGGACCTTTGCAATCTTCGCTGCACAGCCTCCTGAATGTAATTCTATGGGCCCATCTATCTCCTTCAACTGCGTCAACCTTTACTGGCTTTACTGTCTCCATGGGGAAATTTTGTTGTAGTGTCATGTACACATTTAAACAACAAAACAAATTGACAATACAACTTTCATAACAGTTACTGAGTTGGTAGGAACATTAGCCTGAGCTATTTAGGAGGGATACCACACCTGGCACAAATTATGGTCTAGTTGTGTTTTTCCTGCTGAGGGGAGCTCTATACCTGCGACCAGAGGGGAGTAGTTCAAAGTCTTGGGTGGCTTGGGTCTAATAAAGTACCTTGGGGAGGGCCCTGACCTTAAAGATCTCATCCAGGCCTGTCTGTTTGACTCCAAGTACCTTGCGGAGGCCCCTGACCTTAAAGATCTCATCCAGGCCTGTCTGTTGGACTCCAAGTACCTTGGGGAGGGCCCTGACCTTAAAGATCTCATCCAGGCCTGTCTGTTTGACTCCTAGTACCTTGCTTGCTGTGGTGATAATCCCTCTCAGCATATTTCTCTGGCTGACAGTGGAATTGCTAAACCAACAAACAATACAAAAAGTTAAAATACTCTCAATGAAAGATTTGTAAAACAGAGTCAGTATAGTACAACTAACATTACAAGATTCCAGCTTTTTGAGAAAGTACAGTCTCCGTTGAGTCTTTTTGTTGATCAGGTCTGTACATTTACTCTACTGAAGCTTCTTGTCCAAGAGGAAACCCAGATACCTTGTTCAGAAGCTTCAGTCATTTAGCACGTCCTTTTATCTATGTCATATCGTTAAGGTTGACTGCATCATACACTGATCAGGGTCAAAGGTTAGTTGGCTAGTCAGGTATAACCAATAAAAAGCCCCTTTAACTGTTCAACTGTAAACAGCAGGACTGTTTGGTAAAAAGAGGAAGAGAGATTGCTGTGCCATCACAGCAGCAAGATTTGTGACCTGTTGCCACAAGAAGAGACAGAGAGAGAGAGCGAGAGAGAGAGAATATGAATGGTATGTACACATGAGTGTGATCACACGGAGAGGGGACAGGGAGTTCGGAGAACACCGAAGGGCAGCAGTGTTTTATCTGAGGAGTAGGAATGAACGTGTGAACGGGGGGATAACTAGAGAGAGAGAACAGTGGTGGTGGGTTTTAAGTCCCTGATCCTTCATGTAACAGTCTCTGTCAAACAGGTGTTCTCCCAACAGGGATCAGTTATGTCTGATCATCATGCCTCCTTTATTCATCAACTCATGGCTCCCTTTTCTCTCTTCTCTATTCCCACTCTTTTTTTGTTCCTGGAAGATAAAAAAAAAAGAGTATCTTTCCTCTCTGCTGCTTCTTTGAGAATATCTTTGGAGAAACCCTGGTTACACGACAGACAGACAGACAGACAGACAGACAGACAGACAGACAGACAGACAGACAGACAGACAGACAGACAGACAGACAGACAGACAGACAGACAGACAGACAGACAGACAGACAGACAGACAGACAGACAGACAGACAGACAGACAGACAGACAGACAGACAGACAGACAGACAGACAGACAGACAGACAGACAGACAGACAGACAGACAGACAGACAGACAGACAGACAGACAGACAGACAGACAGACAGACAGACAGACAGACAGACAGACAGACAGACAGACAGACAGACAGACAGACAGACAGACAGACAGACAGACAGACAGACAGACAGACAGACAGACAGACAGACAGACAGACAGACAGACAGACAGACAGACAGACAGACAGACAGACAGACAGACAGACAGACAGACAGACAGACAGACAGACAGACAGACAGACAGACAGACAGACAGACAGACAGACAGACAGACAGACAGACAGACAGACAGACAGACAGACAGACAGACAGACAGACAGACAGACAGACAGACAGACAGACAGACAGACAGACAGACAGACAGACAGACAGACAGACAGACAGACAGACAGACAGACAGACAGACAGACAGACAGACAGACAGACAGACAGACAGACAGACAGACAGACAGACAGACAGACAGACAGACAGACAGACAGACAGACAGACAGACAGACAGACAGACAGACAGACAGACAGACAGACAGACAGACAGACAGACAGACAGACAGACAGACAGACAGACAGACAGACAGACAGACAGACAGACAGACAGACAGACAGACAGACAGACAGACAGACAGACAGACAGACAGACAGACAGACAGACAGACAGACAGACAGACAGACAGACAGACAGACAGACAGACAGACAGACAGACAGACAGACAGACAGACAGACAGACAGACAGACAGACAGACAGACAGACAGACAGACAGACAGACAGACAGACAGACAGACAGACAGACAGACAGACAGACAGACAGACAGACAGACAGACAGACAGACAGACAGACAGACAGACAGACAGACAGACAGACAGACAGACAGACAGACAGACAGACAGACAGACACTAGCTCCAGTGATGCCAAAGAAAATCAATGTGGCACTAAATCTACAGTACTTCATCAGTACTAGTGTGGTTTCTCCCGGCCATTCACACCCAGGTGCACATAAAACGCCTTGAGACCAAGCGATAATGACTGGACATAAATACCATCGAAATGCTATCAATGACTTGTTTATCTTGCAGTCTAAAGGCCTGTGTCTGTACCATGTATAGCTTAGACACCAGACATCCGTTACTGATACTTCCCCAATCAGAGGTGTCCCAGATGGCACTCTATTCCCTATATAGTATAGTACACCACCTTTGACCAGAGCCCTATGTGGTGCCATTTCACACACAGCCAGACAATGGCCGTGTCCTAAATCTGGCTTGCCTACTACTTATTTCAACTCCAAACTTTGTACTAATCGTACTGCGTACTATTTAGAACATACTGTTTAGTACGATCATATGCAGCAGGGTCCAAATATCAACATACTACTCATCCATACTGAGAATGTGTCATCATATGTGCAATCCAGCTTGTTCCCAGCCGTTTGTTGATGTTGTGGAACACTATTCGGATTATCAGCTGTTGTCGAACATGCCTGTGTGAAAAGAAGATTCTCTTCCTCAAAAGTGTGCAATGAATTCTACTAGATGAAAAGCCAAACTGAGTATGACATCCTGGCATTTAAAGCACACTAGATTATTGAAATTGCACATAATATAAACCTACATGTTTTTGCTAGAGGTGCAGCGGAATGGCCGATTAATTAGGGCCGATTTTAAGTTTTCATAACAATCGGTAATCGGCATTTTTGGATTCCGATTATGGCCGATTACTTTGCAATCCATGAGGAGACTGCGTGGCAGGCTGACCACCTGTTACGCGAGTGCAGCAAGGAGCCAAGGTAAGTTGCTAGCTAGCATTAAACTTACCTTATAAAAACAATAAATCTTCACATAATCACTAGTTAAACTACACGTGGTTGATGATATTACTAGGTTAACTAGCTTGTCCTGTGCTGCATATAATCAATGTGGTGCCTGTTAATTTATCATCGAATCACAGCCTACTACGCAAAACGGGTGATGATTTAACTAGCGCATTCGTGAACAAAGCACAATCATTCCACGACTGTACCTAACCATAAACATCAAAGCCTTTCTTAAAATCAATACACACAAGTATATATTTTTTTACCTGCATATTTAGTTAAAAGAAATTAATGTTAGCGGGCAATATTAACTAGGGAAGATGTGTCCCTTCTCTTGCGTTCATTGCAAGCAGAGTCAGAGTATATGCAACAGTTTGGGCCACCTGGCTCGCTGCGAACTAATTTGCCAGAATTTTACATAATTATGACATAACATTGAAGGTTGTGCAATGTAACAAGAATATTTAAACAACGGCTTGTATTTCTGTGTTTATTATAATTAAGTCTGATTTGATAGAGCAGCCTGACTGAGCGGTGGTAGGCGGTAGCAGGCTCGTAATACCCTGACTACACCGCACACGTTGCATGCGCGAGCGTTGCAAAATACATTTAGAAATCTATGTTATTCAATTATTGCATCCACACAGCTCGCGAGCGTCAACATGCGTCTGCGTTGCCAAGAGATAAAATAGAAGTCCTTTCAATTTCTGACACAGATCACGCTGCAAGTCCAGTCTTTCCCATCTCCTCATTAGTTTATAGAAGCAGGTACGCATGTGCCATCTCCTCATTGGTTATACCCACGTGGGTGATTGAAAGACGAAAAGTGTTGCCGGTTGTCATGGTAAAACTACGAAAGTTTAAATGCCATTCACCATATAAGGAGGAGAGATGACTAAAAACGATACGGTGGACCGTTTTATGTGTGGAATAATTATCGGAGTAGAGGACCTTGTGTATTTCAGGTAAAATAACAACCTAATGATTATATCCCAGGACTAATTAGCTAGCAACAGCAAGCTAGCTAAATATGACAAATTAGCTAGCAAGTGCAAGCTAACTCGCTAAATTGCCATAAATGTTTAATGTTTTTTAATCTGGCCCCAAATTAATGTTATTGGTTTAGAGTTTGTTTTGATATTTTAACCTGAGTGTCGTGATCGCGTTTGGTGTAGGGGGACAAAATACATTTATTCACGATGGGTTCCGTGTTAGCAATGCTTGCTTCCCAGCGCTGTTTATGTCGTCAAGCCTATCAACTCCTGAGAGTAGGCTGGCAATACTAAAGTGCCTATTAGAACATCCAATAGTCAAAGGTATATGAAATACAAATGGTATAGAGGGAAATAGTTGATGGGTCATAATCTATAATAACTACAACCTAAAACATCTTAAATGGGAATATTGAAGAACTGGGAATATTGAACCACCAGGTTTCATATGTTCTGAGCAAGGAACTTGAACGTTAGCTTTTTTACATGGCACATATTGCACTTTTACTTTCTTCTCCAACACTGTGTTTTTTGCATTATTTAAACCAAATTGAAGATTCATTATTTGAGACAAAATAGATTTGATATATTATATTAAGTTTAAGAAAAGTGTTAATTCAGTATTGTTGTAATTGTCAATATTACAAATATAATATATATATATTTTTAACCGGCTGATTAATCGGGTATCAGCATTTTTTTGGTCCTCCAAAAATGGGTATCGCCGTTAAAAAATCATAATCGGTCGAACTCTTGTTTTTGCATACTAGGCAAGTGTGTGTATTGGGACAAGACCAGTAACAAGTCTCTAGAGAATGATGTGTAGTTCTATGAGGATATCGTCTCACAGACAGAGATTTGTGTTGATCTGGAGGAGCAAATGCCATGTGACCTATTCAATAGACTGATTAAATTACAGTCTCTTTAGAGCCACTTCATTTGTCATATGTCTACATACAACCTCAGTGCACGTATCAATACACACACACACCTCGGACATCAATATAGACCCTGAACAAATGACCTTGAAAAGAGAGTACCTGGGCACACAAACACACTCATTCAGTTGTACACAAGTGACCTGTACGCAGGCTTATAAAGACAAGCATGGTGAGAAAAACAAACAAACATACACACAGTGTACACTGTCTTCTAAAATGTTTGCCGAAGAGTCATGTAACCTTTAACAATCTGTAACCTCTGCTTGAATGATAGAATTAGCCACGCTACCTTAACCACACTGTGTGTGTGTGTGTGTGTGTGTGTGTGTGTGTGTGTGTTTATGCATCGGTGGGAGAAAGAGCGAGAAAGAAAGAAACAAAATCTTTGTCCTCAACAGTTCTCTCCTTGTCGCCAGTGTTTCTCATAAATCCGAGACATATGGTGAAAACCTCCCATCGCCACTCCGAAGCCTTCAAAACAGGAAGCAGTTGGAAGCAGTGGTCAGTCACAAAGCAACTTCCTGTGGTGGTCTGGGGCATCACAGGAAGAACTGAACTGAAGAGCCAAGCTCCTAGACATGAGACAAAGCTGCATCCAAATGCACCCTATTTCCCTACGTAGTGCACTACTTTTGACCAGGGCCCATAGGGGACAAACAAGATTGTAGACGCATTGAAACCACAGAGTTGTGTTCTCTGGAATGAAGCTGTTTTTTTTTATCACAAATGTGTGTATGTATCTACACTATATATGCAAAAGTATGTTTCAGCCACACCCGTTGCTGACAGGTGTATAAAATCAAGCACGCAGCCAAGAAATCTCCATAGACAAACATTGACAGTAGAATGGCCTTACTGAAGAGCTCAGTTACTTTCAACGTGGCACTTTCATAGTCTGTTCATCAAATTGCTGCCCTTCTAGAGCTGTCCCTGTCAACTGTACGTGCTGTTATTGTAAAGTGTAAACGTCTAGGAGCAACAACGGCTCAGCCGCGAAGTGGTAGGCCACACAAGCACACAGAACAGGACCGCTGAGTGCTGAAGCTCATAAAAGTCCTCTGACCTTGGTGGCAACACTCACTACCGAGTTTCAAACTTCCACTGGAAACAACGTGAGCACAAGAACGGCTACTTGGCCATGGAAATGGGTTTCCATGGCCGAGCAGCCACAAACAAGCCTAAGATCACCATGCTATGCATCGGCTGGAGAGGTGTAAAGCTTGCCGCCATTGGACTGTGGAGCAGTGAAAACGCGTTCTCTGGAGTGATGAATCACGCTTCACCATCTGGCAGTCCAACAGACAAATCTGGGCTTAGCAGATGGCAGGAGAACACTACAGTTGTCACTATGCATTGAGGTAGGTAAAGGTTGGTAGAGGAGGAATAATGGTCTGGGGCTGTTTTTCATGGTTTGGGCCCCTTAGTTCCAGTGAGGGGAAATCTTAACACTACAGCATACACTAGCATTCTAGGAGATTCTGTGCTTCCAACTGTGTGGACACAGTTTGGGGAAGGCCCTTTCCTGTTTCAGCATAACAATTCCCCCGTGCACAAAGCGAGGTCATTTTAGACCCAAGCCACCCCCTGTACCTGGACTGTGAATTACTCCCCTCTGGGTGCAGGTATATGGCACCCCTCAGCAGGAAAAACAGAATGAGACAAATCATTTGTGCCAGGTGTGATATCTCTCCTAAATAGCTCGGGCGAATGTTCCCATTGACCCCGTAAGGCCAGCAGGCTAGTCTTTTCTTTAAAAAATATATATATATATTATTTCTTACTATTATTATTTTTATTGGTGCGTAACTGTTATGAAAATCAATCTTGTTTTGTATTTAAACGCCACTTTAAATGTGTTCATGACACTGCAACAACATTTCCCCATGGGGACAATAAAGTCAGTAAGTAAGTAAGTCCATACAGAAATGGTTTGTGGAGATCGTTGTGGAAGAACTTGGGATGAATTGGAACACCGACTGCGATCCAAACCTAATCCCCCAACATCAGTGCCCGACCTCACTAATGCCCGTGGCTGAATGGAAGTCCCTGCAGCAATGTTCCAACATCTATTGGAAAGCCTTCCCAGAATATATACATGTAGGTCCATCATCATTTCTACATATTCTATCTAGTTTTAGATGCTCAAGTGTGGCCTGAGCAGACAGGAGAGATCCATTTTACTGCATTATATGGGTGAGTGAACAGATGGAGGGAGAGAAAGATGGAGAACAAGAGAAGGAAATGGCAGATAGGCCTTGAGAAGCAGGGAGAGGTTGATGTTCTGAGGGGAGGTATGAGGAATAAACAGGGGATATAGCTAAAAATGAAAGGTTCATCTATGATAGATAGAGGTATGCCGAAAGAGAGCGAGGAGAGAGAGAGACGTGGGGGGATGAAGGTCGGAACAGAGAATACTGTGTGTGCTAAATAAATCCAAGCCTTTCCTGGAATGCATTAATACTGAAAGCTTTGGCACACAGACAGACCACATTCCTAAATCACAGACCCTTTAATCAACCATTCTCTAACCACTGACCTAATTCCAGAAGATAAAGCTGTGTGTGAAAATGTGTGAGGGTGTGTGCGCGTTGTATGGATAGGTGCCTTGTAGCAGGTAGTCTCTAGTCTATCTATGCTGCCACATAGCAACTTCAGATGCAAACATGGTGTTCAAATCATGGTCTCAGAACACAGGTGTGTAATCAACACCCACCCAGAATGAGCCTCATTAAAGAACACTCCAGTCAGCAGAATTAGAATGTTTTCAGAATACTGTCAAATCTCAGGATATTAAAAAATTCAAATTAAATAATGGCAATAGGAATTATCCTTTAAGTGGACAACAAAAAATATTAAATAATTAGGATGCTTAATAAGTGACAAAGAAACAAATATATAAAGATAACTTATTCCCATTAGCAGATTGAATGAAATGGAACAATTCTCCCATCAATTTTAAAGGTAGACTAAACCTCTTCAAAATGGCATGGCTCCCAAAAGTATCCTCGGTCATAACAGACTTCATATGGGCAAATAAAACTCATAGAATAAACTAGGAAGGTTTTACATCTTCCTGAGTCTGAGGGTGGTTGTAACCTTCCAGATGTGGAACTGTATCAATTAGCCACCCAACGAGACTTGAGATGTAGAGTTAAATGCACTAAACTGGAACAATGGGTACATACTGAAGATGCGCATAATCAATCACAGATTATTTTTTACGTGTTTGTTTTCAAAGGATGGAGCTAAGAACATGAACAACTTCCCAGTTAGAACACTAGAACAACATGGAAGATTAAACTGATTCTACAAGAACCAATATCACTCCTAAAAACACACCCCTATTGAGCAATCCTTGGATAGCTTTTCAGAAATCACAAATAAATTCACCCACATGGGAAACTAAAAGGTATAAAATAAATGACTTGGTAACAGGAAATACAATTATTTCCATGACAGAATTAAAAAGCCATTTTGGACTGACCAATGTGACATTTTTAAATACATGCAACTTAATAGTTGTATATCACAACATTTTTATTTTAAATATTTTGGACATCAAAGCAATGTTGAAGTAATTCTATTTTAGTCAGAAAATGAAATTCATATGATAGTTAAGATATATAAAACCTTGCAGAGAGCATATCCAACTGACAATCTCTTAGAAAAAAATATAAACTAAACTATTGGAACCAAGGCCTAAAATAATTGATATATAATGGCACAAGATGGAGGGAGTGTTGGAACATAACTAAATAAATTACAGTGAAAGAAAATGTATGCTTAATCCAGTATAAACAGAGTGAATTATTCAAGAAACAAAATGTACAAAATCGACAGCACAACGGCAGAGTCATGTCTTAAGTGTAAAACTTCAAATGACTCAATAATGAATGCTTTCTGGGAGTGGCATAAAGTGCAAAAGTTATGGGCGGAGTTAGAAAGTTGGCTGTCAGAAGTTTTACAATGTAAGTTTACTTGTAATCTATCTATCGACATATTTGACGACACGGCATATGAGGGTGCGGTGAGATACCCAATGGGTGTCACGCCCTGGTCGAAGTATTTTGTGTTTATCTTCATTTATTTGGTCAGGCCAGGGTGTGGCATGGGGTTTTTGTATGTGGTGTGTTGGTATTGGGATTGTAGCTTAGTGGAGTGTTCTAGTTAGATCTATGGCTGTCTGATATGGTTCTCAATCAGAGGCAGGTGTTTATCGTTGTCTCTGATTGGGAACCATATTTAGGCAGCTATATTCTTTGAGTGTTTCGTGGGTGATTGTCCTTAGTGTCCTTGTTCCTGTCTTTGTGTTTGCACCAGATAGGGCTGTTTCGGTTTTCACATTTCATTATTTTGTATTTTCTTCATGTATAGTTTCTTCCTTCATTA
Organism: Oncorhynchus kisutch; assembly: GCF_002021735.2. Taxonomy (NCBI): domain Eukaryota; kingdom Metazoa; phylum Chordata; class Actinopteri; order Salmoniformes; family Salmonidae; genus Oncorhynchus; species Oncorhynchus kisutch. The sequence continues at coordinate 74,356,246 of NC_034187.2, forward strand.
AAATAACATGAATCATCATCACGCCGCATTTTGGTCCGATCCTTGTTCCACCTCTTCGTCAGAGGAGGAGATAGAAGAGAACCATTACAGAATCACCCACCACAACAGGACCAAGCAGCGTGTCAACAGGCAGGAGCAGCAGGAGAAGCAACAGCGGCAGCAGGAGATACTTAATAAGGAATTCTGGACATGGGAGGAAATCCTCGACGGGAGAGGACCCTGGGCTAAACCAGGGGAGTGTAGCCGCCCCAAGGTGCAGCAAGAGAAGGAATGGACATGGGAGGACGAACTGGACGGTAAAGGACCCTGGGCTCAGCCTGGAGAATATCGCCGCCCCAAAGAAGAACTGGAGGCGGAAAAGCTGAGAGGCGCAGGTATGAAGAGGCAGCACGGCGAAGCGGATGGAAGCCCGAGAGTCAGCCCCAAAAATGTCTTGGGGGGGGGGGCTCACAGGGAGCATGGCGACGCTAGGTAGGAGACCTACGGCAACTTCCTGTGGTTACCGGGGGGCTAGAGAGACCGGGCAGGCACCGTGTTATGCAGTGGTGCGCACGGTGTCCCCAGTGCGGGTGCATAGCCCGGTGCGGTACATTCCAGCTCCTCGTATCGGCCGGGCTAGAGTGGGCATCGAGCCAGGTAAGGTTGGGCAGGCTCGGTGCTCAAGAGCTCCAGTGCGCCTGCACGGTCCGGTCTATCCTGTACCACCTTCACGCACCAGCCCTCCGGTGGCAGCTTCCCGCACCAGGCTTCCTGTGCGTGTCCTCGGCCCAGTACCACCAGTGCCAGCACCACACATCAGGTCTACAGTGCGCCTCGCCTCTCCAGCGCTGCTGGAGCCTTTCTCCTCTCCTGCGCTGTCGGAGTCTCCCGCCTGTTCAGCGCAGCCAGAGCCTTCCTCCTCTACAGCGCTGTTGGAGTCTCCCGCCTGTTCAGCGCAGCCAGAGCTGCCAGCCTGCATGGAGCAGCCAGAGCTGCCAGTCTACATGGAGCAGCCAGAGCTGCCAGTCTGCATGAAGCAGCCAGAGATGTCAGTCTGCATGGAGCAGCCAGAGCTGTCAGTCTACATGGAGCAGCCAGAGCTGCCAGTCTGCATGGAGCAGCCAGAGCTGCCAGTCTGCAAGGAGCTGCCAGTCTGCAAGGAGCTGCCAGTCTGCAAGGAGCTGCCAGTCTGCAAGGAGCTGTCAGTCTGCAAGGAGCTGCCAGTCTGCAAGGAGCTGCCAGTCTGCACGGAGCCGCCAGAGCTGCCAGTCTGTAAGAAGCCGCCAGAGCTGTCAGCCTACATGGAGCAGCCAGAGCCGCCAGTCAGAGTGGAGCAGCCAGAGCCGCCAGTCAGCATGGAGCAGCCAGATCCGTCAGTCTGCCAGGATCCGCCAGTCAGCCAGACTCTTCCAGATCCGCCAGTCAGCCAGACTCTTCCAGATCCGCCAGTCAGCCAGACTCTTCCAGATCCGCCAGTCAACCAGACTCTTCCAGATCCGCCAGTCAACCAGACTCTTCCAGATCTGCCAGTCAGCCAGACTCTTCCAGATCCGCCAGTCAGCCAGACTCTTCCAGATCCGCCAGTCAGCCAGACTCTTCCAGATCCGCCAGTCAGCCAGACTCTTCCAGATCCGCCAGTCAACCAGACTCTTCCAGATCCGCCAGTCAGCCAGGATCTGCCAGAACCACCAGCCAGCCAGGATCTGACGGATCTAACTACCTGCCTGAGCTTCCTCTCAGTGCTGAGCTTCCTCTCAGTGCTGAGCTTCCTCTCAGTGCTGAGCTTCCCCTCAGTGCTGAGCTTCCCCTCAGTGCTGAGCTTCCCCTCAGTGCTGAGCTGCCCCTCAGTCCCGAGCTGCCCCTCAGTCCAGTGGGATTCTGGGTGAGGACTACTAGGCCATGGTCGGCGGCGAGGGTGGACTATCCTAGGACGCGAGGAGGAGGGACTAGGACTTTGATAGAGTGGGGTCCACGTCCCGCGCCGGAGCCGCCACCATGGACAGACGCCCACCCGGACCCTCCCTATTGTTTTGATGTGCGTCCGGGAGTCCGCACCTTAGGGGGGGGGGGGGGGGGGGGGGGTTCTGTCACGCCCTGGTCGAAGTATTTTGTGTTTATCTTCATTTATTTGCTCAGGCCAGGGTGTGGCATAGGGCTTTTGTATGTGGTGTGTTGGTATTGGGATTGTAGCTTAGTGGGGTGTTCTAGTTAAATCTATGGCTGTCTGATATGGTTCTCAATCAGAGGCAGGTGTTTATCGTTGTCTCTGATTGGGAACCATATTTAGGCAGCTATATTCTTTGAGTGTTTCGTGGGTGATTGTCCTTAGTGTCCTTGTTCCTGTCTTTGCACCAGATAGGGCTGTTTCCGTTTTCACATTTCATCATTTTGTATTTTCTTCATGTATAGTTTCTTCCTTCATTAAAATAACATGAATCATCATCACGCCGCATTTCGGTCCGATCCTTGTTCCACCTCTTCGTCAGAGGAGGAGATAGAAGAGAACCGTTACAATGGGTTGGACCATACTTTTCTCATCAATTATTTTGAAAAAACTTTACTTAACTGGAAATCAAATGATCCTCCATCGTTAAAACAGAGGATTAATCAAATTCGTTATTTAAATATTGACAAAATGTGGGCTACAGAGAGAAACAAAACAGTGCAATTTGAAGCCATTATGGCATAAAGTGTTACAAGCGCTGAAGATATCCCAAAAAAGTGAAAAGAAAAGGGATGTTATTGTGAGACGGATGGGTATGAATTCAGTGGGAGCATGTGGGTCTGGGCAATTATGATGTCATTAATGTTTGTTGAAATGAATGTATGTCTGAGTTGTTGTTTTAGTTTTTATCCATCTTTTTTTCTCTGTATGCTGAAGGTTGGGCAGTCCCAGCCAACATCATGTCTAGTTTAGTGGAGCTTTGTTTGGGGGATGTTAAGTTGTCTTTCTATATTGTTTATAACATTTTAACAAATTATTTAAAAAATATTTAGGATGTAGTGTAGGTCATTAGTGGGCACACTACTAATTAAGAGACGATCAAGAGACACACAGTAGGTGCCAGCAGGTGTAAACACATGGCTATCTGAGATCTCTGTGCTAAAAACAAAACACACACACAACCAAACCCATCACACAAAAACATCTAATAAATGTTCTGGACAGGGAGTCTTAGAATTCAAAAGGTGTAGGCCTAACTATGATCATTTTGTCCCACTTCCTCAACTGTGTGTGTGTGTATGACATTCATGCATTTTGTGTGCGCATGCGTGCGTACGTACGTACATGATACAGTATGGGAAAGGAAGTCACTGTTACAACGGGGAGGAGAAACAGGAAGTGTGAAGTGGTTGTGTCATTCCCTCAGCAACAACATGATTCAACACACCATTTACACCATTTAATTCACAACACCCACACCAGTCCATAACCAGCATGGTCAAGTCAAAACCACCAACTAAGAGCTTACCAGAAGTATCTCTCCTCAAGTCAAAACCACCAACTAAGAGCTTACCAGAAGTATCTCTCCTCAAGTCAAAACCACCAACTAAGAGCTTACCAGAAGTATCTCTCCTCAAGTCAAAACCACCAACTAAGAGCTTACCAGAAGTATCTCTCCTCAAGTCAAAACCACCAACTAAGAGCTTACCAGAAGTATCGCTCCTCAAGTCAAAACCACCAACTTAGAGCTTACCAGAAGTATCTCTCCTCAAGTCAAAACCACCAACTAAGAGCTTACCAGAAGTATCTCTCCTCAAGTCAAAACCACCAACTAAGAGCTTACCAGAAGTATCTCTCCTCAAGTCAAAACCACCAACTAAGAGCTTACCAGAAGTATCTCTCCTCAAGTCAAAACCACCAACTAAGAGCTTACCAGAAGTATCGCTCCTCAAGTCAAAACCACCAACTAAGAGCTTACCAGAAGTATCTCTCCTCAAGTCAAAACCACCAACTAAGAGCTTACCAGAAGTATCTCTCCTCAAGTCAAAACCACCAACTAAGAGCTTACCAGAAGTATCTCTCCTCAAGTCAAAACCACCAACTAAGAGCTTACCAGAAGTATCGCCCCTCAAGTCAAAACCACCAACTAAGAGCTTACCAGAAGTATCGCCCCTCAAGTCAAAACCACCAACTAAGAGCTTACCAGAAGTATCTCTCCTCAAGTCAAAACCACCAACTAAGAGCTTACCAGAAGTATCTCTCCTCAAGTCAAAACCACCAACTAAGAGCTTACCAGAAGTATCGCCCCTCAAGTCAAAACCACCAACTAAGAGCTTACCAGAAGTATCTCTCCTCAAGTCAAAACCACCAACTAAGAGCTTACCAGAAGTATCTCTCCTCAAGTCAAAACCACCAACTAAGAGCTTACCAGAAGTATCTCTCCTTCTGTACAAATCTTTGATGTTCCAGATGAGATGCATGTTTTAGGATGATTCTCAGGTAAAAGGCGGACATGATGAAGGTAATTCAGACAGCGAGTTAACCACAGTTTCTGCTTAAAACGTGACAGCAGCCCTCAGCTGTCCTGTAGGCCCTCAGTTCAACCCCAAACCTACTGAACCACCAGAGGCTGGAGGGTAGTGGAGTTTGAGCTATCAAGCACATTGTAAATATTTGTTTGGCTGTTTGGGCATGAGCAGGGTATTTGTTTAAAATGTAGGACGCCTTAGTGAAGCCTTGGTGAGTTAGGCGGTGATGAGTCTGGTGATTGTTATCACACACACACACACACACACACACACACACACACACACAGTTGAAGACGGAAGTTTACATACAGTACACTTGGGTTGGAGTCATTAACTCGTTTTTCAACCACTCCACAAATTTCTTGTTAACAAACATTTATTTTGGCAAGTCGGTTAGGACATCTACTTTGTGCATGACACAAGTCATTTTTCCAACAATTGTTTACAGACAGATTATTTCAATTATAATTCACTGTATCACAATTCCAGTGGGTCAGAAGTTTACATACACTAAGTTGACTGTGCATTTAAACAGCTTGGAAAATTCCAGAAAATTATGTCATGGCTTTAGAAGCGTCTGACAGGCCAATTGACATAATTTGAGTCAATTGGAGGTGTACCTGTGGATGTATTTCAAGGCCTACCTTCAAACTCAGTGCCTCTTTGCTTGACATCATGGGAAAATCAAAAGAATTCAGCCAAGACTGAATCAGAAAAAAATTGTGGACCTCCACAAGTCTGGTTCAGGTACCACGTTCATCTGTACAAACAATAGTACGCAAGTACAAACACCATGGGACCACCCAGCCGTCATACCGCTCAGGAAGGAGACGCATTATGTCTCCTAGAGATGAACGTACTTTGGTGAGAAAAGTGCAAATCAATGCCAGAACAACAGCAAAGGACCTTTAAGATGCTGGTGGAAACCGGTACAAAAGTATCTATATCCACAGTTAAACGAGTCCTATAACAACATAACCTGAAAGGCCGCTCAGCAAGGAAGAAGGCACTGCTCCAAAACCGCCATTAAAAAAGCCAGACTATGGTTTGCAACTGCACATGGGGACAAAGATCCTACTTTTTGGAGAAATGTCCTCTGGTCTGATGGAACAAAAATAGAACTGTTTGGTCATAATAACCATCGTTATGTTTGGAGGAAAAAGGGGGATGCTTGCAAGCCGAAGAACACATCCCAACCGTGAAGCATGGGGTGGCAGCATCATGTTGTGGGGGTGCTTTGCTGCAGGAGGGACTGATGCACTTCACAAAATAGATCGCATCATGAGGCGGGGAAATTGTGCATATATTGAAGCAACATCTTAAAACATCAGTCAGGAAGTTAAAGCTTGATCGCAAATGGGTCTTCCAAATGGACAATGACTCCAAGCATACTTCCAAAGTTGTAGCAAAATGGCTTAAGGACAACAAAGTCAAGGTATTGGAGTGGCCACCACAAAGCCCTGACCTCAATCCTATGGAAAATTTGTGGGAAGAACCCCTGAGTCAATACATGTTAGAATCACCATTGGCAGCGATTACTGCTGTGTCTCTAAGAGCTTTGTACACCTGGATTGTAAAATATTTGCATTTTTCAAGTTCTTCAAGCTCTGTCAAGTTGGTTGTTGATCATTGCTAGACAGCCATTCTCAAGTCTTGCCATGCATTTTCAAGAAAATTTAAGTCAAAACTGTAACTAGGCCACTCAGGAACATACAATGACATCTTGGTAAGCAACTCCAGTGTATATTTAGCCTTGAGTTTTAGGTTATTGTACTGCTGAAAGGTGAATTTGTCTCCCAGTGTCTTTTGGAAAGCAGACTGATCCAGGTTTAATTCTAGGATTTTGCCTGTGTTTAGATCTATTCCGTTTATTTTTATCTTAAAACAAATTGTAGTCCTTGCCGATGACCAGCATACCCGTAATATGATGCAGCCAGCACCATGCTTAAAAATATTAAGGATGGTACTCAGTGATGTGTTGTGTTGGATTTGCCCCAAACATAACGCAAATTCATTTCTTTGCCAAATTTGTTGCAGTTTTACTTTAGTGCCTTATTGAAAACAGGATGCATGTTCCGGGAAATTGTTTATTCTGTACAGGCTTCCTTCTTTTCACTCAATCATTTAGGCTTGTATTGTGGAGTAACTACAATGTTGTTGATCCATCCTCAGTTTGCTCCTATCATAGCCATTAAACTCTAACTGTTTTAAAGTCATCATTGGCTTCATGGTGAAATCCCTGAGCGGTTTCCTTCCTCTCCGGCAACTGAGTTAGGAAAGACGCCTGTATCTTTGTAGTGACTGGTTGTATTGATACTTGAACATTTTAAGGAGAGCAGCACACTCTAGGAGCTTAGATGCAATAATTTAATAACCAACGTTTCAACAGACAAGCTGTCTTCATCAGGGTATAATGACATGGAAACTACAAGTGTAATGGCTGTGCTCAATGCAATGGCACACATAAATGTAGATCCTTCAAACACCACAAAAAAGGGAAACCGATCCCAATTAAAGGTGTTATCATGGGCTCCACTAAGGCAGTTATTAATCTTATAACTTGTCCTTGTAGTAAAATGTATGTGGGTAAAGCAAAGCGCAAAATAAAAGTACGAATCTCGGAGCATCGTAGCATCATTAGGTGTAAAAACTCGACTTACCCAGTTGCGGCCCACTTTTTGGAAGCAAACCACCCCGATTTCATCCCTATGTTATATTGGCATTAAACATGTCACCCTCCCTAGGAGAGGGGGTGACCTCAACAATTTATTGTTAAAACGAGAGGCTGCCTGGATCTTTAATTTAAAGACCCTTGCTCCCTTCGGTCTCAATGAAGACTTTGATCTGAAGCCAGTCTTGTGATTATTGTGATTTTGCTATTGTACATGTTTGTAGGCTTATGTAGCCACATTGTATCTATGATTGTATGCTATCCATGTTTTTGCATGTTATTTTGATATCTGAAGATTAACCAATGATATCAAGCCACACCTGGCCATGTTTACTGACACCTATGTGTGTCCTTTGACACTATATAAGCTAGTGACCTGCAGTGTTTGTCATTATACCCTGATGAAGACAGCTTGTCTGTTGAAACGTTGATTATTAAATTATTGCATCTGAGCTCCTAGAGTGTGCGGCTCTCCTTAAATTGTTAGTGTTCTACTCCGCTGGCCAGCTGCTCGCCTAAACAGGTGTACGTTTCTTTTGCCTCTAGATGGATGTACTGATACACCATCCAAAGTGGAATTAACTATATAGATATTCGATGTCTGTTTTTTTTACCCATCTACCAATAGGTACTCTTCTTTGCAAGGCATTGGAAAAACATCCCTGGTCTTTGTGGTTGAATTCACTGCTCAACTGAGGGGCCTTACAGATACTCGTACGTGTGGGGTACAGAGATGAGGTAGTCATAAAAAAATCATGTTAAACACTATTATTGCACACAGAGTGAGTCCATGCAACTTATGTGACTTGTTAAGAACATTTTTACTCCTGAACTTATTTAGGCTTGTCATTATAAAGGGGTTTAAAACTTATTGACTCAAGACATTTCAGGATTTCATTTTAATTCGTAAACATTTTTAAAAACATAATTCCACTTTGACATTATGGGGTATTGTGTGTAGGTCAGTGACACATTTCAATTGAATCCATTTTAAATTCAGACTAACACAACAAAATGTGGGAAGGGGGGTGAATACTTTCTGAAGGTACTGCATGTATGTGAGGAAAACAGGGTTAGCTGTGTGATTCAGAAAACATCATTTGTTCCATCACAACCACTGAAGGAAAAATATTTAAAGTTGTTGGTTTGCTGTGGTTACTTGTTCTAAAACAGCCTGAAGCAATGGGAAGTGATCTAAAGTAGGCCAGAGCATGCTAAAGTGGGCCAGAGCATGCTAAAGTGGGCCAAAGACGTTAATCAATGTTAACCAAAGTAGCAGGTTGGAGGAGCTACAATTCAAACCATATCCTTCCCCAGCTGTCTGCCAACCCCCCAGGCTAACACTGTTCTCACAGTCAGAACACACACACACACACACACACACACACACACTGGGCAATCATTAATACTCATACAATCCTACAAACACAGACCAGATTTGTCATCCAAACAGTTGAAAATATACCACTCAAGTTCCAAACAAACTCACTACACCTAACCACCCCCGCTGCCCCTCCATACGCAGAGACAGGATACTAGACAGATACAGGGTACCCCTCAGAGACAGGTTACCACTCAGAGACAGGTTACCACTCAGAGACAGGTTACCACTCAGAGACAGGTTACCACTCAGAGACAGGATACTAGACAGATACAGGGTACCCCTCAGAGACAGGTTACCACTCAGAGACAGGTTACCACTCAGAGACAGGTTACCACTCAGAGACAGGTTACCACTCAGAGACAGGTTACCCCTCAGAGACAGGATACTAGACAGATACAGGGTACCCCTCAGAGACAGGTTACCACTCAGAGACAGGTTACCACTCAGAGACAGGTTACCACTCAGAGACAGGTTACCACTCAGAGACAGGTTACCCCTCAGAGACAGGTTACCACTCAGAGACAGGTTTACCACTCAGAGACAGGTTACCCCTCAGAGACAGGTTACCACTCAGAGACAGGTTACCACTCAGAGACAGGTTACCACTCAGAGACAGGATACTAGACAGATACAGGGTACCCCTCAGAGACAGGTTACCACTCAGAGACAGGTTACCACTCAGAGACAGGTTACCCCTCAGAGACAGGTTACCACTCAGAGACAGGATACTAGACAGATACAGGGTACCCCTCAGAGACAGGTTACCACTCAGAGACAGGTTACCACTCAGAGACAGGTTTCCACTCAGAGACAGGTTTCCACTCAGAGACAAGTTACCACTCAGAGACATGTTACCACTCAGAGACAGGTTACCCCTCAGAGACAGGTTACCACTCAGAGACAGGTTACCAATCAGAGACAGGTTACCCCTCAGAGACAGGTTACCAATCAGAGACAGGTTACCACTCAGAGACAGGATACTAGACAGATACAGGGTACCCCTCAGAGACAGGTTACCACTCAGAGACAGGTTACCACTCAGAGACAGGTTACCCCTCAGAGACAGGTTACCACTCAGAGACAGGATACTAGACAGATACAGGGTACCCCTCAGAGACAGGTTACCACTCAGAGACAGGTTACCACTCAGAGACAGGTTACCACTCAGAGACAGGTTACCCCTCAGAGACAGGTTACCACTCAGAGACAGGTTACCACTCAGAGACAGGTTACCCCTCAGAGACAGGTTACCACTCAGAGACAGGTTACCCCTCAGAGACAGGTTACCACTCAGAGACAGGTTTACCACTCAGAGACAGGTTACCCCTCAGAGACAGGATACTAGACAGATACAGGTTACCCCTCAGAGACAGGTTACCAGTCAGAGACAGGTTACCACTCAGAGACAGGTTACCACTCAGAGACAGGTTACCAATCAGAGACAGGTTACCCCTCAGAGACAGGTTACCCCTCAGAGACAGGTTACCCCTCAGAGACAGGTTACCACTCAGAGACAGGTTTCCACTCAGAGACAGGTTTCCACTCAGAGACAGGTTTCCACTCAGAGACAAGTTACCACTCAGAGACAGGTTACCACTCAGAGACAGGTTACCACTCAGAGACAGGTTACCACTCAGAGACAGGTTACCAATCAGAGACAGGTTACCCCTAAGAGACAGGTTACCAATCAGAGACAGGTTACCCCTCAGAGACAGGTTACCCCTCAGAGACAGGTTACCCCTCAGAGACAGGTTACCCCTCAGAGACAGGTTACCACTCAGAGACAGGTTACCACTCAGAGACAAGGCACTACCCAGAGCACCCTTACATACCTACTCAGCCTGCACGTACACCAGACGAAAGAAAGGATTAAACAGGGCTCTGTCCCAAAGAAGTTAACCATGTAGGGAATAGGGCACCATGTGGGATCCAGCCCAGGCCAAGGATGGAGAGAGGAAGAGGGGGTAAAGAAGCATAGGAGGGAAGAGGAAGAGAAGAAGAGCAATAGGGAGGAAAGTCTCATATGCCTGGAGGTGATCTCCAGGCATATGAGACAGACAGTTAAACTCTCCCCTACATGCCCCTATCCAAACACACACACACAGCCAAATGCTCGGAATTATGTTCAAAAGGTCAATAATGTCATATCTCCAGTTTTCCTACATACTGTACCACATAGGCATTGATCTCATCCCGAGGATCATGATCCAAACACACCAACACAGTCATGAGGATGGCACGACAACACCTGTTCCCCCTCAGGAGGTTGAAAAGGTTTGGCATGTGTCCTCAGATCCTCAAATTCTACAGCTGCACCATTGAGAGCATCTTGACTGGCTACATCCCCACTTGGTATTGACTGGCTACATCCCCACTTGGTATTGACTGGCTACATTCCCACTTGGTATGGCAACTGCTTGACATCTGAGCGTAAAGCACAACATAGTGTAGTGTGTATGACCCAGTACATCACTGGGGCTGAGCTCCCTGCCATCCAGGACCTCTATACCAGGCTGTCAGAGGAAGGCCCAGAAAATTGTCGAAGACTCCAGCCCCCCAAGTCTGAAGCACCAAGTCTGAAGCACCAAGTCTGAAACCAACAGGACCCTGAACAGAGCACCAAGTCTGGGACCAAAAGGCTCCTGAACAGAGCACCAAGTCTGGGACCAAAAGGCTCCTGAACAGAGCACCAAGTCTGGGACCAAAAGGCTCCTGAACAGCTTCAGCCCCCCAAGCCATAAGACTGCTGAACAGTTATTACAAATGGCTACCTGAACTATTTACATTGACCCCCTTTGTATTTGCGTTGACTCTCTTGCACCGGCTCTACCCACACACTCACTGGACTCTACTCACACACTCACTGGACTCTACTCACACACTCACTGGACTCTACTCACACACTCACTGGACTCTACTCACACACTCACTGGACTCTACTCAGGCAGGTCACCCATGACACAAGTCAGTATTCGACATCCATCCATGTCTGAGGATGTCGGGCGATGAAGTGGAAACCGGCCGCTAGGGGCAACAGTGAGCGCTGTGACCTTGAGGCTTTGTGGACGGGGATGGCGGAGGGGTGTAAACGTCTGCCTCTGGTTCCAAATGCTGCATGTTCCAATCCAGCGATAGAAAGTTGTTTTTGATATTTTTGTTTTGTGCCAATCTCAAACCTTAACTCTTACCTTAACTATTCAGAGCTAATGCTTAATCTGAACCTTTGAACGATAAAGAGAGGTAACCAAACACTTTGAAAAGTGATGTTTGAGAAGCATGGATGAACATCTAATTGTGACGTGAGACTGTGAGATCTGGTGGCTCTACCCACACAGTCACACATACTACACAGACACTCCAACACAAACTACATATGCTCACACACCCACTCACACTTTCACACACGCTGCTGCTACTATGTGTATTATTTATCCTGGATGTCATTTTCACCCTTACCTACATGTACATATTACCTTATACCCATGCACATTGACTCATATTACCTCGTACTCATGCACATAGACTCATATTACCTCGTACCCATGCACATTGACTGATATTACCTCGTACCCATGCACATTGACCCATATTACCTCGTACCCGTGCACATTGACTCATATTACCTCGTACCCATGCACATAGACTCATATTACCTCGTACCCATGCACATTGACTCATATTACCTTGTACCCATGCACATTGACTCATATTACCTCGTACCCATGCACATTGACTGATATTACCTCGTACCCATGCACATTGACTGATATTACCTCGTACCCATGCACATTGACTCATATTACCTCGTACCCATGCACATTGACTCATATTACCTCGTACCCATGCACATTGAATCATATTACCTCGTACCCATGCACATTGACTGATATTACCTCGTACCCATGCACATTGACTGATATTACCTCGTACCCATGAGAGCTGGTGGCTCTACCCACACAGTCACACATACTACACAGACACTCCAACACAAACTACATATGCTCACACATCCACTCACACTTTCACACACGCTGCTGCTACTATGTGTATTATTTATCCTGGATGTCATTTTCACCCTTACCTACATGTACATATTACCTTAAACCCATGCACATCGACTCATATTACCTCGTACCCATGCACATTGACTCATATTACCTCGTACCCATGCACATTGACTCATATTACCTCGTACCCATGCACATTGACTCATATTACCTCGTACCCATGCACATTGACTCATATTACCTCGTACCCATGCACATAGACTCATATTACCTTGTACCCATGCACATTGACTCATATCACCTCGTACCCATGCACATGGACTCATATCACCTCGTACCCATGCACATTGACTCGGTACTGGTAATCCTTGTATATAGTCTCATTATTGTATTGTGTTACTATTTCCTTTAAAAAACAAAAAAACATTTTAAATCTGTGTTGTTGGGAAAGGGCTCGTAAGTAAGCATTTCACAGTAAAGTCCACACCTGTTGTATTCTGCACATGGGACAAATAAAATTGTATTTGATTTTAATTCTTGAAATGAACCATTGTGGCAAACTTAAATGTGTTACACATCAGTGTGTAGGCTACGTGACTCACTTTAGTTGGTAGAGCATGACGCTTGCAAAGGCAGGATGTGGGTTTGATTCCCACTGGAGACACCCATATAAAAATGTATGCATGCACTACTGTAAGTTTTATTTTGTATTTTTTTCCAAAGTGACTTTGGATAAAAGCGCCAGTATGTATGTATGTATGTATGTACAGTTGAAGTCGGAAGTTTTCATACACTTAGGTTGAAGTCATTAAAACTCGTTTTTCAACCACTCCACACATTTCTTGTTAACAAACTATAGTTTTGGCAAGTCAGTTAGGACATCTACTTTGTGCATGACACGAGTCATTTTTCCAACAATTGTTTACAGACAGATTATTTCACTGTATCACAATTACAGTGGTTTACATACACTAAGTTGACTGTGCCTTTAAACAGCTTGGAAAATTCCAGAAAATGATGTCATGGCTTTAGATGCTTCTGATAGGCTAATTGACATAATTTGAGTCAATTGGAGGTGTACCTGTGGATGTATTTCAAGGCCTACCTTCAAACTCAGTGCCTCTTTGCTTGACATCATGGGAAAATCAAATGAAATCAGCCAAGATCTTGTAGCCCTCCACAAGTCTGGTTCATCCTTGGGAGCAATTTCCAAACGCCTGAAGGTACCACGTTCATCTGTACAAACAATAGTACGCAAGTATAAACACAATGGGACCATGCAGCCGTCATACCACTCAGGAAGGAGACAGGTTCTGTCTCAGAGATGAACGTACTTTGTTGCAAAAAGTGCAAGTCAATCCCAGAACAACAGCAAAGGACCTTGTGAAGATGCTGGAAGAAACGGGTACAAAGGTATCTATATCCACAGTAAAAATGAGTCCTATATCAACATAACCTGAAAGGACGCTCAGCAAGGAAGAAGCCACTGCTCCGAAACCGCCATTAAAAAAGCCAGAATACGGTTTGCAACTATACATGGGGACAAAGATCATACTTTTTGGAGAAATGTCCTCTGGTCTAATGAAACAAAAATAGAACTGTTTGGCCATAATGGCCATCGTTATGTTTGAAGGAAAAAGGGGGATGCTTGAAAGCCGAAGAACACCATCCCACCGTGAAGCACGGGGGTGGCAGCATTATGTTGTGGGGGTGCTTTGCTGCAGGAGAGACTGGTGCACTTCACAAAATTGGTGGCATCATGCGAAAGGAAAATTATGTGGATATATTGAAGCAACATCTCAAGACATCAATCAGGAAGTTAAAGCTTGGTCGCAAAAGGTTCTTCCAAATGGACATTGACACCAAGCATACTTACAAAGTTGTGGCAAAATGGCTTAAGGACAACAAAGTCAAGGTATTGGAGTGGCCATCACAAAGTCCTGACTTCAATCCTATAGAAAATGTGTGGGTGTAACGGATGTGAAACTGCTAGCTAGTTAGCGGTGGTGAGCGCTAAATAGCGTTTCAATCGGTGACGTCACTTGCTCTGAGACCTTGAAGTAGTGGTTCCCCTTGCTCTGCAAGGGCCGCGGCTTCGTGGGTGTCAGTTGTTGATGTGTGCAGAGGGTCCCTGGTTCGCACCCGGGTATAGATGAGGGGACGGTCTAAAGTTATACTGTTACATTGATGCTGTTGACCCGGATCACTGGTTGCTGCGGAAAAGGAGGAGGTCAAAAGGGGGGTGAGTGTAACGGATGTGAAACTGCTAGCTAGTTAGCAGTGGTGCGCGCTAAATAGCGTTTCAATCGGTGACGTCACTTGCTCTGAGACCTTGAAGTAGTGGTTCCCCTTGCTCTGCAAGGGCTGCGGCTTTTGTGGAGCGATGAGTAACGATGCTTCGTGGGTGACTGTTGTTGATGTGTGCAGAGGGTCCCTGGTACCCGCACGGGTATGGGCGAGGGGACGGTCTAAAGTTATACTGTTACATGGGCAGAACTGAAAAAGCGTGTGCGAGCAAGGAGGCCTACAAACCTGACTCAGTTACACCAGCTCTGTCAGGAGGACTGGGCCAAAATTCACCCAATTTATTGTGGGAAGCTTGTGGAAGACTACCCGAAATGTTAGACCAAAATTAAACAATTACCAAATATTAATTGAGCGTATGTAAACTTCTGACCCACTGGGAATGTGATGAAATGAATAAAACCTGAAATAAATAATCCTCTATATTATTATTCTGACATTTCACATTCTTAAAATAAAGTGGTGATCCTAACTGACCTAAAACAGGGAATTTTTTACAAGGATTAAATGTCAGGAATTGTGAAAAACTGAGTTTAAATGTATTTGGCTAAGGTGTATGTAAACTTCCGACTTCGTATGCATGTATGTATGCATTTATCTTTGTGTTCAGTTGTCCCATGCCGTGTCGTTCTCTGCTGCCCTTTGAAGATACACAGTTTGTGTTGCAAGTTAGACGTGTGCTGTAGCTATCACCACCACATCAAACAAACGGAGCCACAGCAGATAGCAGCGCTGTGGCTCCACACTCTGTCGCATACGTCGAGCAGCAACGCCCTTGCAAAGAAGTCATTTAACGCCACTTTCAGCCCAGCGTGGGACAGAGCTGGTTATTTTAGGCGCCACACAACTTTTCTGAAGCATGACAGAAAGTTAAACACATTTGTGTTTCTGACAATCCTTTACTGGCAACGCAGAAACAAATAAAGTCAACGAATAGAAAGAGAAAGTGAAAAAAGGAGTGAGGAAGGAAGTTAGAGTTGAAAGAGAGTGACAGCAACAAAACATGAGAGAGAAAGTTAGAGAAAGTTAGAGAGGGCGAGAAAGAGAGAGAGGGTGAGAAAGAGAGAGTGGGAGAGGTGACGGCAACAAAACACGAGAGAGAAAGTTAGAGGAGAGAGAGAGGTGACGGCAACAAAACACGAGAGAGAAAGTTAGAGGAGAGAGAGAGCGAGAGAGAGAGAGAGAGAGAGATGGCGCGAGAGAGAGAGTCATCAGTATCTCTAACTGTTCGTGACTCAAAGCAACATTGCAACATCAAATGTGAGGAAATTGGCCAACCTCCTGCCCTGCCAAGCGCTGGGAGCGAATCAGACCGGCACAGAGCCAACATTGACGACAAGTCATTCCTCTGTAGGGAGCAGTATCATACAAAACTGGCAACGTAAGAGATCAATATAAGGCCTAATAAAACATTCAGCAAAACCTACAACACAAGATGAACTGTTTGGACAAGCCCAATGTTTATGAATTACATTAAAGTCCCATAAAGAAACATAAGTCTTGCTGTGATCACAGATCAAGCAATGATTTCATCACATACTTGAGTCCTTCTCACCAGTTGTCAGATTACCTTCGGGATGTGAAGATAATGTTATAAAGTTTAAAACAGGAATGAAGTCTGTCTAAAGTCGAAGAATAAAGAGGGAGGAGCTGGGTCAGATGTGTCATTCCATCCAGCCCAGTCCAAAGATCTACGAATAAGTCTGTCTTTCTGTCTGTCTTGAAGATGAAGACAACGCAAAGCTAGCTTAGTAATAGGCCTAGAGATAGGCATTGAAAACACTGCCAAATAATAGCCTATTTATTTCAAGCATGTATTGCATTCATTGCCAGTAGCTGGAGCGCATGGATCTGGGGTGCATCTCAATAGTCTAAAGGTGCTTCCTCTCCTTGTATCCTTCCCTTTATCTGCATTGATCTGGAAAGACAGGATAGGTGAAAGCAATCACCTGTCCAGGTCTTGCCAATCAGTGTGGTCTAAAGAGAGGGACTGGGAGAAGAAGAGGCAACAGGGTGAAGGAGAGGAAACAGGGAGAAGGAGAGGAGACAGGGAGAAGGAGAGGAGACAGGGAGAAGGAGATGAGACTGGAAGAAGGAGAGGAGACAGGGAGAAGGAGAGGAGACTGGGAGAAGGAGATGAGACTGGGAGAAGGAGAGGAGACTGGGAGAATGAGAGGAGACTGGGAGAAGGATAGGAGACTGAGAGAAAGGAGAGGAAACAGATAGGAGACAGGGAGAAATAGTATGTAATGCCCTCCAACCTTTACCTTGATAATACTGCTCCGCCTAGGGATTCCTTTGGCATCTGTAGTTTCTCCAGTCATTGGGGATCCGGGACCAGTTTCAGGTTGGACAGCAGTCACGGTGTCTGACACCCCGCAGCCTCCGTTGGACAGCAATTCCTCTCGATGCCTCTCGAGGCTCACCCCATTGCCTGGCGAGGGTTTCATCCCAGCAACAGGTGGGCGCGCACCCTAACTGTCTTTAAATCCGCTATAAATGTGGATTTTCGTTCACGGTAGCTGTGTGTAGGTCTTGATTGGTGATCGCCTCGCTACGTGAAATAACTGACAATAATACGATCCACGATGCTTCAGCACGCCAAAGCGACAAGGCTTTAACAGACAGCCACACAGCCCGTGTTATCTTGCAAAGTAGACTACCCAAAAGATATCCTCTACAAATCTTGATTCTCCGTCGGTAGACATTGCTTTACACGAGAATGGGAATGCCAATGATAGAAATAATCTGCAGCATCACCTTCTGCCGGCGACTCACCATAATGGAAATTCAAAAAGAGATTTATGTTACAATGAACCGGATGGCACACCTCAAGTGCCCTGCGCAGTTGTAACCACTCCTGACGGCGCTATAGTCATCTTCATAACAGGGAAGTGAAAGCAACTGGCTTCATGGGTCATGTCTAGATGGGATACAGATTTTGTCAAATTGACGTCAAAACTATATTTTTTTGTGCATTTTAGCCAACCTTGACCAAATTATCCTAACCTGCTGCGTAAGTTCTCCTAAACCTGCTACGAAAAGTCAAGTTTGACAAGAGCTGTATCCCTTCTAGATAAAACTGCTTCGGGGTCTTGACTTGTCAGTTCTCACCACCTACCCGTTGTAGCCTAGGCATAGTCTATACTACTACAGTAGATGAGCAGCATATTTCCAGCTGTTGTCGAATTTATTCACTGTCTGCGTGGAAACAGTGACGCGAGTGTTACACTTTGGGCACCTACCTATTGATGGGTTTTCATACAACAGCCTAGTACGGATGCAATATTGGCTACGTTTCCATAAACATGTCTACTTCTTCTCGACTGGTAAGTGTGAACCGTGGTGATCCCCACGTGGTATGAAACAGCATACCCTCCTGAGACCCAGCAATTAATTTGTGTCCTCTCTAGTGGACATCAGTTATTTGTCAGTATCTCTGAGTCCATTCAAGCCACTGTGTTAACTCCTGTAGTCCCTTTGAGAAGACATTATGGGTTTTCCAATATCACATGTGTGTTACCTTGACAACTTTACCTTCCTGGTTCCTGCCTAGAAAATTAGCACATTTTATGGAAATTTGAAAAGAAGTATGTATTTGTAAGTATTACCTTATCTGATATTCAAATTGAATATAGTAAGTAAGGAATGGTTAAGTGAGTTGTCAGGACTGTGTAATATTTTTTTTTTACATTAAATAAAAGCTAAATAAGAGATTATCAAGAAATGTTCTCTGTAGTGGACACCCAGATGTCACAGCTATGCTTTCATTTACTATACCCATTGACAGTAATGTAAATGTTCTTCATCTACTATACCCATTGACTGTAAGGTACTTTTTGTTTCTTATTTATGTCCTAATGACAACTACAGAGGACAATTTTGCACTTACAATGAAAGATAAATAACAATATAACATGTTTTTCTTCCACCCCAAACACTTACATTATATTACATTCAAAAAAATCTAAAAATTGTGTTTCATGAGAATATAACATTTACATTTGACATTTTAGTCATTTAGCAGACGCTCTTATCCAGAGCGATTTTCAGTAGTGAGTTTTTCCTTTTTTGATTATAATGATTGGATTTTCACATGAAAAGTTATTGGGCAAACAAATGTAATTGTGCCAATATTCCAATGGACATATCCAGGCTACGGATGCATAAACACTATTCTATTCTGTAAGACAAAACCTGTAGGGAAAATTGCACAAGTTGCTCTTTTCTGATCTGCACTGATCTGCTGCAAATGTCCTCGTTGTCTTTTGTATAGCAACCCATATTGGATGCCCTTTTAAAAATAAGTTGAATTGAATGTCATGGGATGAATAACACAATAAATTGCATTAGCTGGGCTTCTGAGGGGCGTTATTATGGAGCCTTTCTTCTTCAAGGTTAAATACCAGCCAGATGCATTGAATAAATATATTGTGCTTTATTTAGTTCTTCCTTCAAAACAAAAAAACACCAACCTATTCTTGCAAATACAAGTTGCCACAGGGGCATCCAGGACCTATAGCTGCAAGAGGAACAATCCCTGTTCTGCTCCTTGCAGTAACTCGTTTTGTCACGACTTCCGCCGAAGTTGGCTCCCCTGCCTGTTCGGGCGGTGCTCTGCCTACTAGCCACCACTGATCCCTTTTTCTGTTTGTTTTGTCTTATTAGTTGCACCTGTGTCTAATTGTGTTTTTCTGATTTGTTTCCTTATTTAAGACTAGTGAACCCGCCCTTGTTTTGTGCGGGATTGATTTTGTGTTACATGTTGTTGTCGTTGGGTGTGTTCGTGCTCCAGACCGTGTACCCTGTGTTTTGGGTTGGTCAGTATTTTTCGCGCCCTGTGTTTTGGGCATTGGATTTTGGTGCCATATTAAAGTGCACTTTTTCCCTGTGGAACTCTCTGCTCTCTGCGCCTGATTCTTACCTCACACACCCAGTCCCTCGTGACACGTTTGTACACCTGGATGGGCTCGATGATCAGTTGAATTCATGACGCACTTCAAAATACAGCTAGAGAGCCTCCAATATTCTATAATGTCATAATTATTACACTGTCTTGGGTAATATGCTGACATCTGTATCAGACTTTTAACTTTTAGGTCTACAAAATAATTCCATATAGGAGTACTGATCTGAGATCAGGTCTTCCCTGTCCATGTAACTTTTTTCATTGTGCTCTAAAAAGCAAAACTGATGCTAAATCGAACTCTTACTTTGAGACGCTTGATACATAGGAACCCTAGATATTCCATGCTCTCTCATATCTGCTGGATTATTGCATCATAGCTTGTACTGATGAAGGGGAATGGAATGCTAATTAGAGCATGTTGGCAAATATGTCATTAGTCTACATGGGTACACAAAGACACAAAGTGTGTGATCATTTTCCCAAGGGATTTCACTCCCTCACTCCTTTTTGGCACTTATGCTTAAAAGGCAATGGGCTGGTGTGTGTGTGTGTGTGTGTGTGTGTGTGTGTGTGTGTGTGTGTGTGTGTGTTTACTCCAATCTATATACTCCAACCAGTCCCTGGTGTGTCATTGAGAGAGGGAGCTCTCAGGGGAACTATCAGTATGGCCTGTTTGACATTTGGAGGACATCCATCCCACTGGGCACACACTGGATGAATCAACGTTGTTTCCACGTCATTCCCAACATGGAACAAAGGGGGCTTGTGAAGTGCATGGAAATGATGAACAGTTCTTTACTTTTTTATTTCACCCAGAGAAATTGACTGATGGAGAATATGTACATAGAACACATACTATCTTGGTTCTCTATGAACTTAACGACTGGCAGTAAAACAAGGGGTTTGCTAGTGATGCTACTTAGATGCAGTTAAGTTATGTGCAGTGAATTCTAAATAAATACAACATGAATCATCAAAAATGTTTTACATAAATTAGAGTAGTTTGTGATTGGACCCCCCCCCCCCCTTCCACACACACACACACACACACACACACACACACACACACACACACACACACACACACACACACACACACACACACACACACACACACACACACACACACACACACATACACACACACACACACATACACACACACACACACACACACACACACACGCACACAACTAACAGGACACATTCAACAAATCAAATCAAATCAAATTTATTTATATAGCCCTTCGTACATCAGCTGATATCTCAAAGTGCTGTACAGAAATCCAGCCTAAAACCCCAAACAGCAAGCAATGCAGGTGTAGAAGCACGGTGATTCTATAGTGAACTCTAGTGGCCATTTGTTGGAAGCTCTGATAGGAACTCAACCGTATGAAATGCAGACACAAGGGGGCACCCTAACCCTGTCTAGACTAGAGTCACGCCTGTCCAGCATGTCACCATAGATAGAACAATGAGACAGATATTTAAATATGTGAATCTACTGTAATGTTTTTAAAATTGTATAAACGGCCTTAATTTTGCTGGACCCCAGGCTGTTGCCTTGGCAGCTGCTAACGAGTAAAAAACAAATATTTCACCGGATGTGTAAATGTGAAGCATCTGTTTGGCGTTTCCACTCACTACCACATATGGTGATGAGCGGGAGCCTAGTGACCGGTAGTGGGAGATGATGGAGTAAAATAGATTCTGCCAATTTTCTCACCGATTAAACATTTGATGTCCATACATTTTTCTATTTCCAAAACTACAATCTGTAACAAACAGAGTGAACTTAATTTTGTGGACTTTACCCTTTGCCAAAGTTACAAAAAAAAAATGCGTTTAGGAGTACAAGGGCGAATTGAGTTATTGCACCCGCGCATTTGACATAGTAGGCGTTTCCTTTCGGGAATGTCCAAATAATTGCTGGAATGCGCAAATAGGATCTCAATAGCGCGTGCTTGGCTTTGCCCATCTCATTATTTGTTCTGCCCAGTATGATTAATTTGCTCATTGGAAAAGTCAGGTTATGGTCTATCTTTGGTTAGTTGTAAAAATCTTTGATTTTACTCTCCCTCAGCAAAATCATGTGGTAGCTCGATTGATCAGGACCTGACTCTGATGAGCTAAATGTCATCAAAGGAATGGATTACTGTACTTAATGCCACATTGTGGTTAATTAGTTATTTGTTGCAATGGAGCTGCTGCTGAATGTCAACACAGGCGCCATTTGTGAACAATCCTATACTTTCACACACTTGAAACAGCTAACGTTAGCTACATTCTTGCTCTTTGTGAAACCTTTTGTTACAACCCTGGGTTTATAAGCGCGGATATCGACTCTGCCGCTTGAGCATGATTTTGCAGCACAGTCGATAGCCCGCTGGACGTCGGGCTAGAACGTCGAGGGTTCAAGACCTGCTCCCTGCTGTTTCATTACACTGGTGTCAGAAGTGATCGGACTGTGCGTGTGCTTGACCGGTGAGCGCGTTCCTATAAAACGTTGAGTCTCAGACTAGAATTGATGCGCTATTTGAAAGGCGGGAGTAGCGTAACGACTCTGGGTTTATAAGCGCGGATATAGACTCTGTTTCTGGAGGATACTTTCGTGGCACAGTCGACAGCGCGTTGGACTTCGGGATAGTGGGTTGAGGGTTCGAGATCTGCTACATTTTATTTGCGGAGGGAGATGAAATCTAGACGCTTGATATCAGATGTCATTATTTAAAGAATACACCCCAAAATAGTGTTAACCTTTTTTTCCCGACAAAGTTTTACTCGTGTAACGAAATTACGCGTAAAAAACAACAGAATAAAAACACACAAAAGCAACCAATGTACTTTTTGGAACATCCCAATTAGGTTCAGCAAATGTAAGCTTGCGCGTGGCGCATCGCTTTTGACGATCGGTTCAACGTTTTTTCGTGCACTTCAAGCTGGGAAAGTTTGCGCGGCAGTGTGTTTAATTTATTCTGTTTTAACGGTTTTAGAAATGGTGAGTAGCTAGCTACATCCTTGTTTTGAGAATGACCCAAACATATGTATACTTTTTAAGTAAGGAATAAGAGGAAAAAAATCACTGTCCAATTTCTCAGGAGTGAGTTAGCTAAAGTCAACAAGCTATATATCTAATTTCTAGGTTAGCTAGCAAGTTAAATATACTTAACATTAAAGTAGTGTATCGTCTGTTCTCATGCTTGATAAATTCAGTTCATAACATTATAGCTAGGTCGTTTAGTTAACTAGTTAATCATTTTCCCTCCAATAAACGACCACGTTTCTAGTTAATAACATAACGTACCTAGCTAGCTAAAGTTAGTTGCTCCTCTGTGTCTTTGTTACGCTAGCAAGCTAGGGCCCGGCCATCCAAGATAGGCAATCGTTCATTACCTGGCTGGCTAACTAGCTAGCTAGTTTTGTCACATATGAATAATACAATTTTTGTATAGTTAACTTTAGCTAATCAAGTTTTTCTATAGGTAAGTTAGTTAGGAACTAACTAGCCGGGAAAGGTTGGACAATGACAATACCCTGATGGCTGAAATAGAAGTGGATTGCCCTCTGAGAGTTCCCCTTGCCTTCTTGACGTTCTAATCCTGGATAGAATGGTTGAGCACATGGTATAACTAATTCCTTTCACCTGTGACTGAGCTAGCTAGCTGGATCAATAGATTCTCCATCTGATGATGAGGCTTACTCTGAGATGGCTACAATCTTTCTGCCCACTTGAGCATGTTGTGATTGGACTTTGTAGAAAAGTGAAAGGCAACTGGTATGACCAATGTCTAGCTACTTTAATTTCTTCCAGGATATCCAGAAACAGAGCAACGGATGTCAGACTTCCGCAAGTTTGAAGCTGTCAAATGGTTATATTTTACCTGAAGGTAAAATGACTCCAAACACACTTTTTGTTGGAGGAATCGACATGAAGGTGAGTAGCTCAAATAATTTCCAAATGGATTGGGATACATCGTCATTATCTAACGTGCTCATATTGTCCTTTCCAGGTGGATGAGAACGAAATCCGTGACTTCTTTGCGAGATTTGGTGCCGTGAAGGAAGTGAAAATCATCACTTACCGTGGAGGTATCTGCAAAGGGTAAGTCCCAAATTAGTAGGCTCCACCTTTATTCAAGAAAAGTGCATCCCCGTAAACATTGTCTTATGGAACAATGTCACTCTTTGACTTTGTGTAGTTATGGATTTGTTTACTTCAATGAAGACGTTGACATCCAAACCATCATTGAAGTAAGGGTAATTTATTTAACATGGTCACATTCAAGTCTTTCAAACTTTGCCTTCACTCTACTCACAAGCTAATGTGTTTCGTCTTCACCATGTTTACTCTGTAGCAACAGATCAGTTTTAAAGGGAGGAAACTCAAGCTGGGTCCAGCAATCATGAAGGAAAGGAGCTCACGTGAGTGTGTTGCTTGTGTGCATTTGGTCCATTGATATGTTGTAGTCTCAACATTTTCTTATGTCTTTGGCTCCTTGCCTTTGGTAAATCCATTGCCACAACAGAAGTCTGGGTTGTGGCTAAACGTGATTTACGTCGACCACATTGCAGACATTGCATTGCATCAACCAATGGTTGCATGCCAGATCGACTGCAGTCGGCCGTCAAATTGCTATATCAAATTATTAGTGGTTAGTTGAAATGTCAAACACCCATCTAGGCATTGTGAGACCTGGCATGTCTTTAATTATAGTCAGCCTAGAATGAGGACGAAGGTTTGTTCATTTGTTTACCCGCCCAGGTTCCATGCCGTCTCACCTGGTTGATCAGGCCCCCTGGATAACCCCCTCCCAGTACATCTACTGCACCTGCTGCTCTCCTATGGGCGGGGGCATGGCTCAGCCTTCACCTGTACTCAATGGCGGCAATCCCTACTTCCAGGTAAGGCCCTGTCATTACCCCAAAGCCACTGAGTGTGTCTTAAATGTCACCCTATTCCATGTGAAGTGCACTACTTTTGACCAGGGCGCCATTTGGGACGCAAGCACTGTGTTGCAAGATGGGCTTGAATCAGTTCACACTTTAGGACTAATAGTGGTCCCAAAAGTGCACCAACCCCAACCTGCCCGCCCAGCACACCAGGACCATGTTCAGCAGGCAAACATTGTGGCACGTTGCAGATAGAACTTTGCGTACATCTACCTTTGACACTGCGGTTTTCTCCTTCCTCTCTTCTCAGCCTTACTCGTACAACGGCTTTCCAGGAGTCATGATTCCACAGATCCCCATGCGCTACTCGCAAACCAATTACACGTACCAGGTAAACAAACAAACACACTCATGCAGGCAGATAACCTTTTTTTGCGGGGGATAACGTATTCATTGAATAAATGTATTGTTCCCTGGAGAACAATACATGTTCTCTTAGTGGCGATTGGTATGAAAACATGCACTACAACATGACACATTCCTCATCAACACTAATCCAAACTAATATACATGCGTGACATGCTAGAGACCACACACATACATCTGCTTTAATACTGTACCATAGCATGATAAACACACTCGTTCCTCTCCCCATATAACTTATTAAGGAAAAGGATGCATTTTAGACATGTATGTATTGACCTTTTGACTCCTGCTCTCCTCTCCCAGTACGCCTCACCACACTGGACTGGAGAGCAGAGGACACGGCTCATCAACCAGGTGACACTTCCTCTGAATGACTACGTTTTGCAAACTGCTAAGATGCATCCCCAATATTTTATTTTAACTGATTGGAAAAGCTATGTAGATGTGATGTTTTTACCATCTATCTTTATCAGGGATGGGCAACTTTGATGGGGGTGGGGCCACAAAAAATCTAAACTCATCATGAGTTCCATACCCATACATGCCAGGGCTCGTCAGCGTTCCGGGGCAAGTATAAAAAAAAAAATATAATAAAAAAATGTTGGACAACCAGAATATAGATTTAAGTTGTCTGACTGAATGGGCAAGTTAAAAAAATCACAATATGAAACAATTACTCCAATCAGAATTGGCAGTGGCAGCACACAGCAGGGCAGTAAATTGGCCATATTCCCATTTGCTATAGCCCATTTCAATAAATATTTTATATTTACACAAAGCAAGAGAACAATGTAGATAGATCTAGCTAAATCTATATTTTTCTCTCTCGAATGATAAGGGCCAATAGCCAAAGTCTGTTTTTATAGGGGACACTCCGATGTCTTATCGTTATAGAAGCCCAAATGGTCTATTTTCTGTCCATTTGATATGAATCTGACTTGGCCTATTAACCCTTTAGATCCCAATAGAATTTTAGGCCGCTGCTGTAGAATACTCAGAATTTCAAACAAACATACCTTGTGCAAAAACAAAGAACAAATAACAATTAACCTGTTTTTTTAAAGAGCACAACCTATTCTTTAATGACACCACATTCATGTCAGTAAGAATAACTCATTTTGTCGTTCATTGTGTAAAGACCCTCACTATAAAAAAACAACAGATTAACACTCATGCATTATCATGCTGAAACATGAGGTGATGGCGAGGGATAAATGGCACAACAATGGATCTTAGGATCTCATCACGATGTCTGCAATTGTGTCTGTTGTCCGTAGCTTATGCCTGCCCATACTATAACCCCACCGCCACCATGGGGCACTCTGTTCACAACCTCAGCAAAACTCTCACCCACACAACGCCATACACGTTGTCTGCCATCTGGCCGGAACGGTTGAAACCGGGATTCATCCATGAAGAGCACACTTCTCTAGCAGGCCAGTGGCCATCGAAGGTGAGCATTTGCCCACTGAAGTCGGTTATGACACTGAACTGCAGTCAGGTCAAGATCCTGGTGAGGATGAGGAGCACTTGGATGAGCTTCCCTGAGACTGTTTCTGACAGTGCAAACCCACAGTTTCATCAGCTGTCCGGTTGGCTGGTCTCAGATGATCCCGTAGGTGAAGAAGCTGGATGTGGAGGTCCTGGGATGGTGTGGTTACACGTGATCCGCGGTAGAGAAATTAAGATGAAATTATTTGGCAACAGGTCTGGTGGACATTCCTGCAGTCAGCATGCCAATTGCACGCTCCTTCAAAGCTTGAGACATCTGTGTCATTGTGACAAAACTGCACATTTTAGAGTGGCCTTTTATTGTCCCCAGCACAAGGTGCACCTGTAACTATCATCCTGTTTAATCAGCTTCTTGATATGCGACACCTGTCAGGTGGATGGATTATCTTGGCAAAGTAAAAATGCTCACTAACAGGGATGTAAACAAATTTGTGCACAACATTTGAGAGAATCTATATCTATATACAGCTAAACACTGCAACTATTTCCATGAGTCAGAGAGCAACCATTGGAGCTCCTGCTCCACGCTTATGTGCTCGCCTGTACTTGCTGTACCAACCAAGTGATCATGACAGGATTTGCTACTCCCCAAGTTTTACAGCATCAAACATCAACAACACCAAACGTATATCTGCTGTTGACTTGTTTCACTCACCTCGACATCATCGCTTTCAAAGTGCAAGTACGTGTCCGAAATCCTTATTACAAACCAACATGGATACAGCCTCTTCCACAGTGAATAGTCATCGTTGCTTCGGCACCATCATTTGGTAAATACATTTATTTTTGTATATTTTTTCTAAAGTCAAATGACAGCATACCCTGTTTCTGGTTGATGACAACAGCCATGCGAATATGACAACAGTTTGTTAGCAAGTTAATTTTGCGATAGACAGATATTATTGTTAGAAAAACAAGGCCATTCGCGGCCGCTATAGCAATTTAAAGAAAGGCTGTTGACCACCACTATTGGTTCTAAAGGGTTTTAAGCCACTTTTAGTTTAATGCATGCTAGATTTCATGATCAAACATTGAACTCCGTTAGATGTCTCAAAGTTTTAAGTTGCTTTTGAATAACCCCACATGGGAGGCCTAAGGTAAAAATGAGAGCGAGAGAGAAGAAACAATAGCAAGATATAAAAATCGAATGAGAAATTTGAACAAACCTTACAGTTGAGCAAAGCGTTAGACAGTAATGATGCATGCATCTGGCAGAAAAAAAATCTGTCCTTATCATAGTGAGCCAAACAACCAAAAGCCTTGTCCTACTAATTGAAATATCATAAAAACTTTAAGACGAAATAAAGTTACGACAAGTTTTTTCCAAACTATTCTAATAAAATTGCAGCTTTTAAATGGGAATAATTATGAACATCGGAGTCTATTGTGGTGGAATTATTGTAATCAAAAGGAGAGACTTTTATATTTCCTCAAAATAATGAAACTTCATTATTTAATTAGTGCCGTAATGGAGCTGGTCAGTAATCACCCCTGGTTTGAGCCACAGCATTTTATAGCAAAGTACATCCTCCTTCAGTCTATATGACAAACAACAGATGTTTGGAATGTGTCACAAGGTTAAGATTTGTGTGAAAGATACTTATAATTCACAGCAGACAGTATCTCATTGTGTAGAGACCAGGGTCTGGGTCTGGGGTCATCTCTCCCTGGTACCCTATAAGAACAGAAACATTAACTCATGCTCTGGAATGTGGTTTTACCCAAAGACATTGTAAATATTCTAGAGGCCCATCCTCAGTAGAACACACACAGATGAGTGTTCTAACAACCCCTTATTCTGTTGCATAAAACAACCATTTGATGCAATAACAGCATTATAACATAGTCTTGTAATTTCCACCGTAATATGCTATTCTCATTCACAGATTTATTTAGAATGACAAATATATTTGAATGACAAATGAAATTGAGAAAAAATACCAAGATGGAAAAATCTAATGAGTGAAAAGAGAACTATGACTACAGCTGAGGAAAGCTTATGAAAGAGATGCGTAGTTGGCTTAGGCCTATTTACATGTTATCCTAGCAGTGTGCAACCTACCTACAACGCATATAGCAGCCTAGGCCTAAATAAGAGAGGAGGATGAAGGGGGGAAATGTGAATGAGTTTATACTTATCCAGTTCTGAGGACCGCAGAGTTGCACTGCAGCAAGGCTCATTGACTGTCACTTTCTCCATCTGCATGCTTTGGAGCACACAGACACACAGAGAGCCAGATAGGCCTAGGCTACTACACATCTCGCTGGTACCACGGAAAGCCAGATGGGCTACTACACATCTCGTTGGAACCACGGAAAGCCAGATGGGCTACTACACATCTCGCTGGTACCACGGAAAGCCAGATGGGCTACGACACATCTCGTTAGGACCACGGAAAGCCAGATGGGCTACTACACATCTCGTTGGGACCACGGAAAGCCAGATGGGCTACTACACATCTCGTTGGGACCATGGAAAGCCAGATGGGCTACTACACATCTCGTTGGGACCACGGAAAGCCAGATGGGCTACGACACATCTCGTTAGGACCACGGAAAGCCAGATGGGCTACTACACATCTCGCTGGTACCACGGAAAGCCAGATGGGCTACTACACATCTCGCTGGTACCACGGAAAGCCAGATGGGCTACTACACATCTCGTTGGGACCACGGAAAGCCAGATGGGCTACTACACATCTCGCTGGTACCATGGAAAGCCAGATGGGCTACTACACATCTCGCTGGTACCACGGAAAGCCAGAGTGGAATAGGCTATTCAAAAATATTTGGCTCCTCTAAATATATTTGATCAATGTCATGATTCCTCTCGTCCCTCCTGGAACATGCCAGCTAAATGTAGCAGTCCTTTTTATTTATTTAGTTTTTTTGTACATTATTTTGGATGGCCGTAAAGGGGTGATAACATTGTCTATGGCAGGGGTGTCAAACTCATTCCATGGAGGGCCTAGTGTTAGCTTTTCCTTTCAATTAAGCCCAAGATGACCAGGTGAAGGGAGTTCCTTACTAATCAGTGACCTTAATTCATCAATTAAGTAAAAGGGAGGAGTGGAAAACCTGTGGACACCCTCTGTGAAACGAGTTTGACACGTGGTCTATGGGCAAGCACAGAAAATGATTTCAGATCCCTCCTATGTACTTCACTCATTTTCAAGTTCACCCTTTTGGCATATGGTGTTAATGGACCTTTTTTGTTTGTTTGTTGACACAAGTGACTTCAGCTTTATAACAAGTTTTAAAAAGTTGCTAAAAAAGTAAATGTCAGACCCGGCCCTAGCCTTTTGTGTGTTGTTGGAGGGGCTTTTTACTGTTCATTTACTGCAATTCTACACATTTTGACATGGGTGGAGAGAAATGTTAGCATAATTAAAAAATAAATGGAATTATAAAACATTTTTGAAACACTTTTCAACTGATGACCGAAGTCAGCCCGCAGGTGCCCGGCCCACCACAAGGAGTTGCTAGAGTTTGATGAGCCAAGTAGAGCCCCACTGGCCAAACCCTCCCCTAACCAGGGTGACGCTGGACCAATTGTGTGCCGCCCTATGGGACTCCGAGTCACGGCCAGTTGTGTCACAGCCTGGGATCGAACCCCAAGCTGTAGTGACGCCGCAACACTGTGATGCAGCGCCTTAGACTGCTGCGCCACTCAGGAGACCTATGTTTGCCGTTTTTAATATGATATCTGAATGAGAGTGACAAACAAATTGTGGTGGGGTCCCCCATTCAGTAATTCGACAGCTGTTTAGACTAACTTCTAAAAAATGTTAGCTGACATGGGATAATTTACAAATCAAGAGAACAACAGCTGGCGCACAATCGCCCCCCAAAATAATTACACCACTATTTTAACTCTCAACAGTAAGTTAAGACCCCGACAGTGTTCAGCACGGACCATCAGTTGCCTTGCCTGGAAACCTGGCATTGAATTTTACGTTGGGCAGAAATTTCCGTTTCGTATCACGACTTCTACAAGCCAGAATGTTGAATAAAATTATATTTTTTATGTACTTTACCGATTGTCTGCGGTTGGTCCATTTGGCAGTAGGAATGTGAGAATACAATGCATTCAGAAAGTATTCAGACCCCTTGACCTTTTCCACATTTTGTTACGTAACAGCCTTATTCTAAAATAGATTCAATTCTTTTTTTTTCTCAATCTACACACAATGCCCCATAATGGCAAAGCAAAAACATGTGTTTAGAAATTCTTGCAAATGTATTACATTTCAAAAACTGAAATATAACATTTACAAAAGTATTCAGAGCCTTTACTCAGTACTTTGTTGAAGCACCTTTGGCAGTGATTACAGCCTCGAGTCTTCTTGGGCATGACACTACAAGCTTGGCACACCTGTATTTGGGGACTTTCTCCCATTCTTCTCTGCAGATCCTCTCAAGCTCTGTCAGGTTGGATGGGGAGCGTCACTGTACAGCTATTTTCAGGGATCTCCAGAGATGTTCGATTGGTTTCAAATCCAGGCTGAGGCTGGACCAGTCAAGGACATTCAGAGACTTGTCCCGAAGCCACTCCTGCATTGTCATGGCTGTGTGCTTAGGATCGTTGTAACCTTCGCCCCAGTTCTGATGTCCTGAGCACTCTGGAGAAGGTTTTCATCAAGGATCTCTGTACTTTTCTCCGTTCATCTTTGCCTCGATCCTGACTAGTCTCCCAGTCCCTACCACTGAAAACATCCCCACAGCATGATGATGCCACCACCATGCTTCAACGTAGGGATGGTGCCAGGTTTCCTCCAGAATTGACACTTGGCATTCAGGCCAGAAAGTTCCATCTTGGTTACTTCAGATCAGAGAACCAAATGGGCTGTCGTGCCTTTTACTAAGGAGTGGCTTCCGTCTGGCCTCTCTACCATAAAGGCCTGATTGGTGGAGTGCTGCAGAGATGGTTGTCCTTCTGGAAGGTTCTTCCATCTCCACAGTGCAACTCTGGAGTTCTGTCAGAGTGACCATCGGGGTCACCTCCCTAACCAAGGCCTTTCTCCCCCGATTGCTCAGTTTGGCTGGGCGGTCAGCTTTAGGAAGAATCTAGGTGGTTCCAAACTTCATCCATTTAAGAATGATAGAGGCCAGTCCACTGTTCTTAGGGATCTTCATTGCTGCAGAAATGTTTTGGTATCCTTTCCCAGGTCTGTGCCTCGACACAATCCTGTCTCGGAGCTCAACGCACAATTCCTTCGATCTCATGGCATGGTTTTTACTCTGACATGCACTGTCAGCTGTGGAACCTTCTATAGACAGGTATGTGCCTTTCCAAATCATGTTCAATCAATTGAATTTACCACTGGTGGACTCAAGTTGTAGAAACATCTCAAGGATGATCAATGGAAACAGGATGCACCTGAGCTCCATTTCGAGTCTCAAAGCAAAGAGTCTGAATACTTATGTGAATAAGGTATCTGTTTTTTATTTTTCAAACATTCTAAACCTGTTTTCGCTTTGTCATTATGGGTTATTGTGTGTAGATTGGTGAGGGGGAAACATGTATTTAATCCATTTTAGAATAAGGCTGTAACGTAACAAAATGTGGAAAAGGGGAAGGGGTCTGAATAGTTTATGAATGCACTGTATATCCATAGGAAAGTCTAATTATATCAACTTTTCAAAGCGCTGGTAGTGCGTTCAGATTTATCAACTGAAGCAAGTGCACAAGTTTTTTTTAAATACATGCACGAGACTCATGCATACTTGCAGAGCTCGTGTCCGTGTTTACATGGTTCTGCGCATGCTTCAGCTGATCAAAATCTGCACTACCAGTGCTTTGAAACGTTGATGTAATAATTATACTTTCCTGTGCCTATATTGTCTCACATTCCTACTGCCAAATGGACAAACCACACGGACAACCGGTAAAGTTTTATTCAACATTCTGACTTGTAGAAGTTGTGAAAAATGCCCTGACTCAAATGCTCATTTCAGCCCGACGTATAATTCAATTCAACGTGAAGTTTCCAGGCAACCAGTTGCCCATCCCTGATGTGTATTCTGTCATCTAATCGAGTAATGACTACTAGGTGGCAATGTTGGGAAAAGCCTATATTGTCATGTTGGTGTGAGTGCTTTAAGCGGATATAATATCAACCATCTGCCTGCCAGTGCAGTAATTCATGTGTTGGCTAAGGATGACTGATTTTCTGCCAAGGGTGTGTTTGCTGTAGTAGTTCCTGTGTTAAGGTTCACTGTGGTTGTTTCAGACTGCTCATTATGTGATGTGATGCCCCGTTTCCAGAACTTTGTGGACTGCGGAGTCCAGACTCTGCTGTAGTCCACAGCCCACTGACCCTCCTGCTGTACCAGGTGAACGAACACACACACACACTCAGACCCTCCTGATTTCTGTCTCTTTTTGTTCTGCTAATCTTTCTATTCATCTTCCCCCTCCCTCCTGTATCTCATCTGCCATTTCTATCAAGTCTTTCTCCATATCTTCATTGTTCTTACAATTCATCTCAATTGTTCTCCCTCCATTCTTCAGTCATTTCTAAGTAATTAGTGATTGTGGAGCAAGTGTTCAAAGTGCTGATTCGAATGCTCAATTAGTGAATTATCTCTAGTTTGTCTGTATTGTCAGGGATGATGGCAGAATATGTCCATCTTGAGGAACATACTCTATTCTCTTTCCTCTAGTTGTCAGACTATGTGGACAGTCTCAATTTGTCTTGTGATTCCTCGCATCCTATCTCCTTGCCTCCTTCTCAATCAAATTGGAGGAGATGGACCAAGGTCCTGCCCCTCAGGTCTTATTTTCCAATGCAATTTGAGGACAAGGTAACCCAATGGGTTTTGAGAAGGAGGCGCGGAAAGGACGCAAGGAATAAAATAAATGCAATGAATATTCTCCCATTGGGGAAAAAGCTCTAGAATCCTAGCTGATAGTTGACTGAATGCTTGTTATTCCTCACCACCACAAGGGGGCGACGTCTCCATGCAGACTGGAGCACACGGTGACATCCTGGCCTTTAGAGAGCTAGCAGCAATAGACTTTAAAAATAATCACTTTCAGGATGCTTTCTCTCTACGACATCTCTACGACCCGACCACGGCGGCTCGACACTTGCACCTGGTCACTGTGACCGTGTTTGGCTTGGCTAGGACCATGGTCCTGGCGTTTGGACCGCTTTCAACCCATCTCAAACACTAACGCAGGGAAGAGAGGGAGTGATTTTGGAGCTTCAGCTTGTTTACAGCACAGAGCAACGCCTTTTTTACATTTATGTTATTTTTTGGGGGGGGTGGGGGTTGGTTTTGATAACCCCCAAAAAGAAAATACTTTTAAGCTCATCTGCATATTTATATTTTATGTTTGACTATGTTGAAAGTTTTTGAATGTCAGTTTGTTTGGGTGTAAAGCTTTTTGCTGGGCTTCTGTACATAGATTTGTAACAACAAATTAGCCTTTTAAAGTAGTGTGTTGATTTAGACTTTTTCTATTATTAATTCAAGTTTCCATCCCCATCTTCCTCTGATTTAAGAAACTAATGCATCAAATTATTGTGGGCAGAATTGGGCACAACACTGGCACATTATTTTTCAGGCACTCCTGTTGCCTTAGTGCTCTTTTTATATAATTTCTTGACAGGTTCTTGTCTTACGCTACTTAAATCACCTTTTTATTTCGATTTACTTCAGTGAATTAGAAGTGCCTGCCTGCTTTTTTTTGTTGAGGGGTTAATTGAATTGATGTTAGTGTATTTACAATTGGGATGCACTGATATCATCTCGAGTGTTGCTGTTTACAAAGTTATGAATCCTTTTATTGTGGCCAATGTTTCTTAGGTTGCGTACCAAATGGCACCCTTGTCCTTATTTAGTGCACTACTTTTGACTAGAACCCTGAGCAACAGTAGTGAACTATAGGGAATAAGCCTTTGAGTGTTGCCGTTTCTTAAGTTATGGATCCTGTGGCCAATGTTTCTTAGACGGTTCCAGCTCTTGCAGTACGTCGCCAAGAGGAAAATCATTGAGTCAATTTCACCTGACGGTGTTGATAAACTACTTTTATAATGCAGCCCAGCAGCCTGGGTCGGGAAACCTGTTTTAATTCACTCTGAAATGAAGGACATAACTAACAGCAATGCGTTCCATCACTAATGGTTGAAGTTCTCTTAAAGTTGACTTTATATATATTTGTTGTTGTTGCACTGATTGATTTGTTGACCAAGTGTGTTTTGTAAGAATGTTTTGTTTTCTTTTGTTGTTTTTTTTAGAGGTGGTGTGATTTGATGTGTTTATGACGTATTAATACCATATTTTCAGTTTGATTATCACTTTTCAGACCGACGGATTAACTGGTTGCATTTAAATTTGATAAACACATTTTGCATTTCAAGATATTTATTTATTTGATACATCAGTTGAGAGACATTTGTTGACTCCCTGTCTTTGTCTTCTAAGCCAGTGTTTCCCAAATACATTTGTATTTTTTGAAAGATAAGCTTGAAATTGGAATTGTCAAAGAATTGACTCAACCACAAACACACATCCAAGTTTAGCTTTGTTATAATGAACCAGACAATCTATAGTTATTTCTGGTTGTTTGTGAAAGTTAGCTGGCTAACTCATTGATCCTGCTTTGTATTATAACCCTTGGAGTTTCTTCCCAGAAGATTGTTTCTGAAAAATGTATCTGTTTACTGTTGCATAGATGCTCTGTCTTCACTGGACTGGTTGACATCTGAAGTTGGTCAACACCCAGAGTGTGATCCAAAGAGCAGACATGCCTAACGATTCTACTACAGTCAATTAAAGTATGAAGCTGGCCCTAACTTAAGTCAGCTTTGTTTTATTTGTTAGGATTTGGTGAAGGTACGCACACAATTTGACCCAGGGTGGTTATTTTGCAACGGAAAACAATTTATTATTGGACAAATTCAGATTAGTTCCTCTGATTCGGGCATACACCCCAGAAGTGGCTGCTGGTTGGTCAGAGCAGACTTTCTGTCATGGCAACATAACTGACCATAATGTTCTGTCACAGACCATTTTGTTCTCACAAACAGCAGTATGATGGTGTGACTGCCCCCCGACAGACAGACTGCTCTGAATTATGGAGCAGTCTGGATAGCCCTTGTGAAAAATGAATTTACAGTGTTGACCGCTGTCTAACATGAATCCCAGACACCCTGGACACACCAGGCCACACACTCACATACACACACGTTGAACCCCTTACCATAAAAACACTTTTGTCCATGACTAACTGAACCCAGACAACACACACAATCTCAATTTCCCTACAAATGGACATAAAGCATTTGCTGTAGCATGCTCTTATGGTAGCTCTGTGGCATCCTCTTCACATACACTCATAATCTTCCCTCCTTGTATGTTAAATCAGCCTTCTGCGACTGTTCAATAAGCAGAGGGAAATGGAAAGGCAGACTTCCTCTCGCACACAGAGGGAGGGAGCAGGAGGAGAGAACTCCTCACACACTGTTATCACGCGTCGGGCTGCCGGAGAGATACAGTACCGTACAGTTGTCAGAGGGAGGATTCGGGCTTTCCCGTTACCGGAGCAGCATGACCTTAACGGCTGTTTGTGGCTCGTCAACCGTGGTGATCACGCAGAGGACGGGATTGACAGACAGGCGCTCAGGGTGAAGACACTTACCACAGAAAGTTCGGGTTTGTGTGTCGGTGACCGTGTAAAAAAAACATGAGCACATCGCTTACGCATGCGTCCTGACTTGTCGAGAGACTTCTCTTACGGGTGATTCCAAACGGTAGGCTACCTTTTGTTTGTCTACTCTAAAAACAAATGAAATATGTTTATGAATTGAGATATGGAAATGTAGGTCAGAGTTCACGGGTGTTATGTCCCTAGATGAAACCAAGTATTCTCATAATGTGTTATGTTATAGTGGCAACATCTCTCGGGCCTCAAATACAAAACATAAATCTTGTGAGATGTTTTATGAGACGTGTGTAGGCTCAACTGTGCAGCGTTAACTTTTGACGGCGGGGGAAGTAACCGGATGGATCCCTTAAACACGGGCTCGTTTGATGGGCACAGCACAAGTTCGGGTCACAACGGTTAACAACCCACCAATTCTCTCCAATAGTCTGTACTTACGTTCTGCCAAAAACCTGTTGCCTAAAACGAGTCTTGTCTCCTGTGTTATGTTGATTGTGATGCCTGTGCCAGATACTATGTGCGGTGTTTATTCCAAGCAGAGGCTAAAGCCCAGATATTCGTGACAGAGTAAATTTTGTCAAGCGCAGCTGGAGAGATGGAGTGAGCGTGGAGAGAGTGATTCCGTGCGTAAGCGACCTGTCATGTATAATTTCCAGTTTGCTAAACTGCCATCGTTATAATGCGCACCAAGCAGTTCGCCACGTGCGGTGAGCGTGCAGGAGCAAAAAGGCAAACCCACAGGCGCACTCCATGTGTCGTGCAAACTCGTGCAATTTACCGTTGGCGTTTTCTTAAAGGCCAAATGCAGCCGTTTTTATCTCAATATCAAATGGTTTCTGAGCAACAATTAATGTGATGATTTTCAATCAAAATGGTCAACCAGAAATAAAATTTGCTTCTTAGCAAATAGCAATATCTCAAGCAAGAATTTTGCTAGGACTGTCTGGCAGTGGTCTGAGTAAGGAGGGGAAAACAGAAAACTCGCTGTTTTTGGCTGAGGTTTGGAACTCTCTTATTTGTCTATTAACTAATTTACCGCCAGGTGATGGCACCTGGCTTTTCAAACAGCTCTTACACTAAAATGGCATTATCATAATTTTCAGAATGTCACACTATTATTCCAACCTCATAGTGTGGAAATATATATAAAATACAGCTAAATAACGTTTGATTGCAATGGGCCTTTTTAAGGTTTTTAAATCACAAATGAAACGTTTCTAAAAATTCATAGGACTTGGTGTTACACAATACTTCTGGTCCAATTCATGGAAAGTAGGCTAGGCTACACATTGAAATGAATTGGATGACACTGTTTGCAGGCAATTCATGAATGTCAAAGAAGGTTTTTCCTCTTAAGTGCAAAATCGTATTCATTATATAGCCTACACCCGTTTAGGTACATTTTATTTCTTCAGGGATCATGCCTCCCTCTGAGCGATTTGACACTTTCCTACGCGCTCTCTCTCTCTCGTTCCCTCTCTCTTTTCATCCTCTCCCTTGCATCTTCTTCTATATTTAGTGTGTCTTCTCATCTGCGTGCCTATCCCGCACTCGCTCTCAGCGGTAGATGAATGGCGCTTCTCCGCACCCTTGCGTTTCCCAGAAGATTGCCGAGAGAGGAGCATTGGCACAGCACAGACGGATTATCCTCGTGTGTAATCCGTGTTTGGTTGCGCTGTCATTTAAAAATACTCTGTTAGGAGAGCAGCTCTAATGAGATGCCCCCCTACCTTCGTCTCTTTATCTGTTCTCTCTTTCCTCATTCCTTTGCTGGTCATTTAATGCTAGTTTAGTGTTTGTCTGTCTGCCTGCCTGTGTGTATGCGTGTGCGTGCACTGGTGTATTTAGTGATTTGGAGACCCCAGGCAGAGGCCAGTACTATAAATGTTTTTATAATAAATATGTAATTTAACTGTAAAAATGTAATACAGTGGCAGGTAGCCAGCAGTTCCAGTAAGAACGTTGGGCCAGTAACCGAAAGGTTGCTGGTTTGAATCCCTGAGTAAGAGAGTGAAATTACTAGAATTGTCAGCGATTAGGTGAATGGATAAACAGAGTCAGGCGCAGGACACAGGTATGAGTAATAATCTGAATTTACTCCAAATGTAAGCAATGTTCGAAGAAGGAAAAATACAAATATCCAGAGCACAAAGAACGAACCCACATGACAATGACAATCACTCACAAAACAGAAAGGGAAGCCAGAGGGTTAAATAAGGAACATTGATTATGGAATGGAAACCAGGTGTGTATAATGAAGACAAAATGAAACATGGATCCGTGGTGACTAGAAAGCCGGTGACCGCCGAACGCCGCCCGAACAAGGAGAGGGACCAACTTCGGCGGAAGTCGTGACAAGAATGTAAAAATGTATTACCTTCTTAATGTGCCATGAACACAACCATTCATGTTTTCATCTGATTGTCAAACAAATAACTTCAAAAAGTAGGTTACCTTTGTGGGTTCATCCCAAAATAAATAATTCCAGCATCCGAAACCATTTTACAGGAGAGAAAGCATCCGAGCGAGCGAAACAACGCCCCTCTGTTTTACTATATGTAGCCCGTGTAACTGATGCTGTCTGGCTAAAAATAGTATGACATGGGCCTTGACGAAAATGGCAGTATTATCAGCAGTACAGTACCTGTCTTTTTATGAAAGAAATGCATTAATTTAGGTTATTTTTGTATTTTATTTTCTCTGCTCTGAACACGCCTCATTGCTGCAGCTTAATTTCAATGAAAGTCACGTTTTCAATCATATCAAGGGAAACAAAGCACGAACTCTGTCGGGGTAGAGTGGAGCATGGGGGGTCCTCAAACTGTGAAATTATATTTAAATTATATATGCCCAGCTCTTGAGGCCCCTTGATGATGTGAGGCCTGAGGCAATTGCCTCGTCTGCCTAATGGTAAGTCTGCCACTGTGTGTTCTGTGTGTGCTCTCTCCTTGAAATGATGACACTTCAACAAAAAGACCCCAGCGCAAAGCTCCTAAAACCCCAGTCCTCTTGCCGTTCCTAAGGTCTCTTTTTACTGGTGGTTTAGATGCCTCACCCCTCAACCTTGTGATAGGAGGAGGATGATGATGATGATGCTAAAGGGTAAATTATCTCCACAGGTAGCGCTGAGCAGTTATTAGGGACCACAGTGCATCATCATCATAAAAGCCCAACTCTTCAAACCACACACAGGTAGAGCAGGAAGAACCAGGTAAAAGCTTGGAACAGAACAGTAGAACCAGGTAAAAGCTTGAACATTAGAACCAGGTAAATGTTTGGAACAGAACAGTAGAATCAGGTAAATGTTTGGAACAGAACAGTAGAACCAGTTAAAAGATGATAGATGTTCTTTACCATTCGGCCATCAGTTTTGCCCTCAATGCTCCTTATAGGACACATCACTGCACTCTATACTCCTCTGTAAACGTGTCATATGTGTATACTTGCGACCCACTGGTTGAGGCTTATTTATGAAACCCTCTTAGGCCTCACTCCCCCTTATCTGAGCTACCTACTGCAGCCCTCATCCTCCACATACAACACCCGTTCTGCCAGTCACATTCTGTTAAAGGTCCCCAAAGCACACACATCCCTGGGTCGCTCCTCTTTTCAGTTCGCTGCAGCTAGCGACTGGAACAAGCTGCATAAAACACTCAAACTGGACAGTTTTATATCCATCTCTTCATTCAAAGATTCAATCATGGACACTCTTACTGAGAGTTGTGGCTGCTTCGCGTGATTTATTGTTGTCTCTACCTTCTTGCCCTTTGTGGTGTTGTCTGTGCCCAATGTTTATACCATGTTTTGTGGCACTACCATGCTGTGTTGTCATGTGTTGCTGCCATGCTATGTTGTTGTCTTAGGTCTTTCTTTATGTAGTGTTGTGGTGTCTCTCTTGTTGTGATGTGTGTTCTGTCGTATATTTTTAATCTCAGCCTCAGTCCCCGAAGGAGAGCTTTTGCCTTTTTGGTAGGCCAACATTGTAAATAAGAATTTGTTCTTAACGGACTTGCCTAGATAAATAAAAGCTTGGGACAGGACAGTAGATCCAGTTAAAAGCTTGGAACAGGACAGTAGATCCAGTTAAAAGCTTGGAACAGGACAGTAGAACCAGTTAAAAGCTTCAACAGTAGAACCAGTTAAAGGCCCAGTGCAGTCATAAAACATTTTTATATATATTTCCACACTGAGTTTGGAATAATATTGTGAAAATTAAGATAATGTAATTTTAGTGTAAGAGCTGTTTGAAAAGTTTACAAGAGTTTTGGCCTGCCTGGTGACATCACCATGCGGTATAAGTTAATAGACCAATAACAAAGTTTCAAACCTCTCTGCCAATAATAGCTTGTTTTTAGGTCACACATCCAATTAGGCCCCTCACTCAGACCACTCACAGGCAGTCTTAGCAAAATTGTTGCTTGAGAAATTGCTGTTTGCTAAAAAGCTATTTTTTTGTACAATTTGTTTGTGAAAAAAAGAACAACAGTAAGGTACTTAATTGATTTGATATTGAGATAACAATGACTGCACTGAGCCTTTTAAAAGCTTCAACAGTAGAACCAATTAGAAGCGTGTCTCCTCCTGCCTTACTTTAACCTTCATGTTCTCCCTGTGTGCTAGCTAGCATACAAACAGTGTGTTTACAGGCCTAGGGCACAGAGGACAGTGTGGTTGTAGTTTATCTGTGTCTTCTAATAACGGAAGCAGTCTCTTACAGGATTGGTGGAGAATGTGGTTGGACTACTTTATGGGAAAAGCACCTTCTGCTGTTAGAGCAATAGGAGATGTGAACCGAAGGGAGGGAGTGGGGGAGGGAGGGAGTGGGTGAGTAACGGAGGAAGGAAGGGAATGTCTAAATTGATGAGAGAGGGCTACTGTATGAGAGACACATGGACAGAGGGGAAATGTAAGGAGAGAAACATGGTAAGGAGTGAGGAGGGGGAATGTAGGGACGGAGGGAATAGATGGTGGATGGAGGGAATAGATGGTGGATGGAGGGAATAGATGGTGGATGGAGGGAATAGATGGTGGACGGAGGGAATAGATGGTGGATGGAGGGAATAGATGGTGGACGGAGGGAATAGATGGTGGATGGAGGGAATAGATGGTGGATGGAGGGAATAGATGGTGGACGGAGGGAATAGATGGTGGATGGAGGGAATAGATGGTGGATGGAGGGAATAGATTGTGGATGGAGGGAATAGATGGTGGATGGAGGGAATAGATTGTGGATGGAGGGAATAGATGGTGGATGGAGGGAATAGATTGTGGATGGAGGGAATAGATGGTAGATGGAGGGAGTAGATGGTGGACGGAGGGAATAGATGGTGGATGGAGGGAATAGATGGTGGATGGAGGGAATAGATTGTGGATGGAGGGAATAGATGGTGGATGGAGGGAATAGATTGTGGATGGAGGGAATAGATTGTGGATGGAGGGAATAGATGGTGGATGGAGGGAATAGATTGTGGATGGAGGGAATAGATGGTAGATGGAGGGAGTAGATGGTGAATGTAGGGATAGAAGGAATAGATGGTGAATGTAGGGACAGAGGATGGAGGGAATAGATGGTGAATGTAGGGACAGGATGGAGGGAATAGATGGTGAATGTAGGGACAGGGGATGGAGGGAATAGATGGTGAATGTAGGGACAGGGGATGGAGGGAATAGATGGTGAATGTAGGGACAGGGGATGGAGGGAATAGATGGTGAATGTAGGGACAGGATGGAGGGAATAGATGGTGAATGTAGGGACAGGGGATGGAGGGAATAGATGGTGAATGTAGGGACAGGATTGAGGGAATAGATGGTGAATGTAGGGACAGGGGGTGGAGGGAATAGATGGTGAATGTAGGGACAGGATGGAGGGAATAGATGGTGAATGTAGGGACAGGGGGTGGAGGGAATAGATGGTGAATGTAGGGACAGGGGATGGAGGGAATAGATGGTGAATGTAGGGACAGGGGATGGAGGGAATAGATGGTGAATGTAGGGACAAGGGATGGAGGGAATAGATGGTGAATGTAGGGACAGGGGGTGGAGGGAATAGATGGTGAATGTAGGGACAGGGGGTGGAGGGAATAGATGGTGAATGTAGGGACAGGGGATGGAGGGAATAGATGGTGAATGTAGGGACAGGGGGTGGAGGGAATAGATGGTGAATGTAAGAGGGAGGGAGATGGAAGTGATGGAGACAGACGAGAGGATGGAGAGAGGTGAGCGAAGGACAGGATGGAGGGAAGACAGGCAGGGAATGAATGACAGCCAGTGCCTGTTCTGTGAAGGAGCCAGTTCCCATGGCAATACTTTGTCTCTGTGCGATGATGCTCGTCGACTGGAGAGTCTGGTGGAGGCTAGGGCTGTCTGGAGGTTTCTCTCCCCTCCTCTCACTCTCTCCCTGCTATACTCACTCTCTTGTTTTTCTCTCTCACTCCGGTGAGAGACATTGAGAGGGGGGAAGATGGAGTGAGAGAGAAGCAAGAGAGTATCTCTCACTCCATCTTCCCTCTCTCTCAATCCCTCTCTCAATCTCGCTCTCTCTCTGTGTGTGAGAGAATTTGCTCTCGTACTCATTATAGAAGATAACAGCCTGAAGATGAGTTTCCTCTTGAAGTTATTGAAAATGAAGGCATGTTCTCCATGAATTTACCTGGATGAGTAAGGAGAGAAAACAATCTAGGGGAAGATGAATTATGTGATTGCATCTAAAATGTTGTTGATTCATAGCTGTAAAGGCCCAGCGCAGTACTTCCCTCGCTGCAGATATTTATTTAACCTTTATTTAACCAGGAAGTGCTGATTTGAAATCTTTTTCAAGAGCGTCCTGGCCAAGATAGGAAGCACAAAGTCATTACACAATTCCAGACAGTTAACATGAACAACTACAGGTAATCTAGTAAAAAAAAACATTTAATTCACAGGAGTACAAAACAATCATAAAACAGCGAATTAAAAACATTGGAAAGTCAAGGAATCCGCCTCAAAATCCTTCATCAATGATTTAAAAAACACCAATCGGGACAAGTTCTTCCAGTTTAAAAGTATTTTGTAAGTCGTTCCAAGCCGATGGCGCAGAGTACATAAAAGCCCTTTTACCAAATTCAGTTCGAACAGTTAGCAAATACA
The DNA here is from genome assembly GCF_002021735.2 of Oncorhynchus kisutch. Classification (NCBI taxonomy): domain Eukaryota; kingdom Metazoa; phylum Chordata; class Actinopteri; order Salmoniformes; family Salmonidae; genus Oncorhynchus; species Oncorhynchus kisutch. The sequence goes on from NC_034187.2 coordinate 74,399,599, forward strand.
GGACTAGTAGAGAAAATATATGTTTTATTCTAATTTCTCAGGGGTTGCTGCAGCACCCCTACTTCCCGTGGCTATCTGTTCATTATACTTTTTTAACTTTTAGGCAAGCATGTTACTCTCTGCTGCACAAACACACTTCATCACCAGCAGTGAGAGGCTATACACTGGGGCAAAAAAGTATTTAGTCAGCCACCAATTGTACAAGTTCTCCCACTTAAAAAGATGAGAGGCCTCCATGCAGATCTCCTCTAGAGCAGTGATGTTTTGGGGCTGTTGCTGGGCAACACGGACTTTCAACTCCCTCCAAAGATTTTCTACGGGGTTGAGATCTGGAGACTGGCTAGGCCACACCAGGACCTTGAAATGCTTCTTACGAAGCCACTCCTTCGTTGCCCAGGCGGTGTGTTTGGGATCATTGTCATGCTGAAAGACCCAGCCACGTTTCATCTTCAATGCCCTTGCTGATGGAAGGAGGTTTTCACTCAAAATCTCACGATACATGGCCCCATTCATTCTTTCCTTTACATGGATCAGTCGTCCTGGTCCCTTTGCAGAAAAACAGCCCCAAAGCCTGATGTTTCCACCCCCATGCTTCACAGTAGGTATGGTGTTCTTTGGATGCAACTCAGCATTCTTTGTCCACGACGAGTTGAGTTTTTACCAAAAAGTTATATTTTGGTTTCATCTGACCATATGACATTCTCCCAATCTTCTTCTGGATCATCCAAATGCTCTCTAGCAAACTTCAGATGGGCCTGGACATGTACTGGCTTAAACAGGGGGACACGTCTGGCACTGCAGGATTTGAGTCCCTGGCGGCGTAGTGTGTTACTGATGGTAGGCTTTGTTATTTTGGTTCCAGCTCTCTGCAGGTCATTCACTAGGTCCCCCCGTGTGGTTCTGGGATTTTTGCTCACCGTTCTTGTGATCATTTTGACCCCACGGGGTGAGATCTTGCGTGGAGCCCCAGATCGAGGGAGATTATCAGTGGTCTTGTATGTCTTCCATTTCCTAATAGTTTCTCCCACAGATGATTTCTTCAAACCAAGCTGCTTACCTATTGCAGATTCAGTCTTCCCAGCCTGGTGCAGGTCTACAATTTTGTTTCTGGTGTCCTTTGACAGCTCTTTGGTCTTGGCCATAGTGGAGTTTGGAGTGTGACTGTTTGAGGTTGTGGACAGGTGTCTTTTATACTGATAACAAGTTCAAACAGGTGCCATTAATTCAGGTAACGAGTGGAGGACAGAGGAGCCTCTTAAATAAGAAGTTACAGGTCTGTGAGAGCCAGAAATTTTGCTTGTTCGAAGGTGATCAAATACTTATTTTCCACCATAATTTGCAAATAAATTCATTAAAAATCCTACAATGTGATTTTTCTGGATTTTTTTTCTCATTTTGTCTGTCATAGTTGAAGTGTACCTATGATGAAAATTACAGGCCTCATCTTTTTAAGTGGGAGAACTTGCACAATTGGTGGCTGACTAAATACTTTTATGCCCCACTGTATGTTGTAAATCTGTGACTCTATGCAGTCTGTTTTGCTGTTAGTTCAGTTAATGTCTGTGTCTGAGCTGCTGTGAGCCTAAAGGGACTTGGTGGACACTCTGCTCACACACACACCCTGCCTGGCTGAGGTTGGTCCACATTCTCCTCATTCACACACACACACACACACACACACCTGTCCGTATTGGCTCAGCGTGACTTTAACCCCACACACACACACACACACACACTGTCGTCTCTGTGCGGCTCTAATCAGCCATGTCTGGCGGGGATATTAACGTAACCGCAGAGACGGTCTGAGCGTAGCGACGCTGTCACAACGGATTAGCCTGACAACGCTCCGCTCCACCCAACTGACTTCTGGAGCCTCCGTTCCTCTCTTCTTCTTCTCCTCCTCTCTTCTTCTCTCATGTTTTCTCGCTCATATCCCCTGTCCTCTCGAAATCCTCATCTACTCCGCTCCTCTCTACTCCTCCTCCGTTCCTCTCCTCTGCCTTTCCCCTTCTTTCTCTGCTTTCCTCTTTTCCCTAACTGTCACCCCTAGTTCCCTAACTGTCACCCCTAGTTCCCTAACTGTCACCCCTAGTTCCCTAACTGTCACCCCTAGTTCCCTAACTGTCACCCCTAGTTCCTATTCGTTAGAGTGTTGGGCCAGTAACCGAAAGGTTGCTGGATTGAATCCCCGAGCAGACAAGGTAAAAATCTGTCGTTCTGCCTCAGAGCAAGGCAGTTAACCCCAGTTAACCCACTGTTCCCGTGCGCCGAAGACGTGATTATTACGCACTTCTCAGGCATAGAGAGACTTCTAGGAGTAGTGGGTGTGGAGTCAGGCATAGAGAGACTTCTAGGAGTAGTGGGTGTGGAGTCAGGCATAGAGAGACTTCTAGGAGTAGTGGGTGTGGAGTCAGGCATAGAGAGACTTCTAGGAGTAGTGGGTGTGGAGTCAGGCATAGAGAGACTTCTAGGAGTAGTGGGTGTGGAGTCAGGCATAGAGAGACTTCTAGGAGTAGTGGGTGTGGAGTCAGGCATAGAGAGACTTCTAGGAGTAGTGGGTGTGGAGTCAGGCGTAGAGTGCAGAGGGTAAAGGACAAAGTGTTTATTCCGGAACAGAAAACGGTCACGCCAAAACACCAGGCGCATACAAATGACCGGCCCAAAAACAGGACCCAAACAGACCAGAGACAACAAGAAACTCGCACAACCACAAAAATGAACAGAGAAACAAGCCCGCACAAAAGCAGGCGGGCATAACCGGCTTAAATAGCCCTAACCAAAACCTAGAAACAGGTGAACCAACAAGACAAAACTAACAGAAAAGGAAAAGGGGATCGGTGGCAGCTAGTAGACCGGTGACGACGAACGCCGAGCGCCGCCCGAACAGGAAGAGGAGCCACCTTCGGTGGGAGTCGTGACAGTGATGTGGGTTATGGCAGCCCCTCGCACCTCTCTGATTCAGAGGGGTTAAATGCAGAAGACACATTTCAGTTGAATGCATTCAGTTGTACAACTGAATAGGTATACCCCTTTCCCTTAACTGTCATTCCTAGTTCCTTAACTGTCATTCCTAGTTCCTTAACTGTCATTCCTAGTTCCTTAACTGTCATTCCTAGTTCCTTAACTGTCATTACTAGTTCCTTAACTGTCATCCTTAGTTCTGTTTGCTTCTTTTCTCCTCTATGGTTCTATACTGTGCTCTACACGTTTACCCTTTATCAGTATGTCTTCTCCTTAGCTTCCCTCCTCTCCTCCTCCTCTCCTTTCCTTCTCTCGTCTCCTCCAGTCCTAATGTCGTCATGGTCAACAGGGCAAGAAATCAGTCTCTCATTTCTGCTTTAACTCATTCTGATCAAACATGTCGCTCCCAATCGCCCAGATTTGATTACCAGGATGGCCGTATCCGAGGCGACCAGGCATGTAATGGTTGACACATTCATATTCCTGTATTATTGGTGTGTGTCTGTGTTTGTGCCTGTGTGTGTGCATGGTTGTGTGTGTGTGTGTTGTGACACATTACACCCCATGGTTGTGTCTCACGGCAGGCAGAGGG